>NC_056751.1:266089845-266130267 GCF_019279795.1 Protopterus annectens
ACTGCCAGGTCACCTGTGATGCCCAGGGCATTATAATGAATGTGTGTGCTGGCTGCCCTGGAAGCTATGACGATTCCCACATATGGCATCTGATACAGCTGTACCAGAGATATGCCAATGGGGACATCCCCTATGGTCACCTAGTGGGGGATGCTGGTTACACACTGGAGCCATAGTTGATGACACCCATCAGAAATGCACACACACCTGAACAAGAACGCCATAATGAGGCACACACACAGACCAGACTTATAACAGAGCATGTGTTTGGGATGCTCAGGTCATGGTTCCGGTGTCTGGACACATCCGGTGGATTCAGTACTCACCAGCTACATGTACCCAAATTGTTATTGAATGGACCATGCTGCACAATATGATCCTGTGGAAACAGCTGCAGCAGGAACAGCATGGGGCAGGGCCACACAGCCCCCCGCCCACCAATGCCAAGGCCTGCACAGGCACAGAGTGACTCAGAGGAGGAACAACCTGAGCCTGCCCCAGTGGGCAGATGGAGGTGTGCCCAATATGCCGAGGCTGCAGCAAAGAGACAACTCATAGGACATACACTGACACAGTAGGGACCCAGGGAATGACACCTCTCTCTGACTCACACATACAGTAAAAGGGATGCCAAACATGACACCACGTGTGCTCAACCATGTATAGGGAGTGTACTATGTGCACCCAACATAGGCAGCCCTCCAGCGCCATCCTCAAGTCTGACACACCCTCAAGGTAAGTTAATCAACCTACCAATTGCCAAATGGAGTAGAATGTGCCATTACCTGTATCTATGGTATGGATGTGAGCATGCAAGGGAATTGGGTGGATGAATGTTATGGCAGCAGACAGTAGATCTGTAACACATTCTGTAACACATTCTGAAGTCACCATAGTAGCCAGAACTATACAGGGTGACAAAACCCACTGCAGGAAATGTGCTGAGCGACATGTATGTCCATATGACTCACACATGCAAGTCAGGGTAGTTCACATACCCAACAACAGTCTCAGCCAGCAGGACAGGTGTAGACAAACCCAAACAGAGCCTGTGCTATGGCTCCTGAATGATGGCTATGGTTAACCTCTCCCCCAGGCCTACACAGACAGACTACAGCAGGTCAGGCAGTGGGATGTTAGCTCTGAAGGGTAGGAAGTCAGACACTAATATGTAGGGCAACCAAAGCTACGATCTGTAGTACACTTGTATGCCTCTAGTCAGCATGATAGGTAAGAATACAGAATGAAATGGAGTACCTGACATACCAGTACAGTCATAGCAAATGTGTCAGGTGTGCCCCCCCATCCTACCTAGCAATGTAATAACAGTCAGGTGTGCCCCCCCAATCCTGTGTAGAAATGTAGAAATAGTCAGGTGTGCCGACCCCCATCCTACATAGAAATGTAGTACAGTCAGGTGTGCTCCCCCCAATCCTGTGTAGAAATGTAGAAATAGACAGGTGTGCCCCACCATTCTACATAGTAATGTAATAACAGTCAGGTGTGCCCCCCAATCCTGTGTAGAAATGTAGAAATAGACAGGTATGCCCCCCCACCCTACGTAGTAATGTAATAACAGTTAGGTGTGCCCCCCAATCCTGTTTATAAATGTAAAAATAGTCAGGTGTGCCCACCATCCTACGTAGAAATGTAGTAACAGTCAGGTGTGCTCCCCCCAGTCCTGTGTATAAATGTAGAAATAGACAGGTGTGCCCCCCATCCTACATAGTAATGTAATAACAGTCAGGTGTGCCCCCCCAATCCTGTGTAGAAATGTAGTAACAGTCAGGTGTGCTCCCCCCAATCCTGTGTAGAAATGTAGAAATAGACAGGTGTGCCCCCCACCCTACGTAGTAATGTAATAACAGCCAGGTGTGCCCCCCAATCCTGTGTAGAAATGTAAAAATAGTCAGGTGTGCCCCCCATCCTACGTAGAAATGCAATAAAAGTCAGGTGTGCCCCCCAATCCTGTGTAGAAATGTAGAAATAGTAAAGTGAGCCCCCCCACCCTACACAGTAACGTAATAACAGTCAGGTGTGCCCCCCCAATCATGTGTAGAAATGTAGAAATAGACAGGTGTGTGTCCCCACCCTACGCGCTAACGTAATAACAGTCAGGTGTGCCCCCCCAATCCTGTGTAGAAATGTAGAAAAAGTCAGGTGTGCCCCCCATCCTATGTAGAAATGTAGTAACAGTCAGGTGTGCCTCCCCAATCCTGTGTAGAAATGTAGAAATAGTCAGGTGAGCCCCCCATCCTATGCAGAAATGTTGTAACAGTCAATGCCAAATGCTCGATGTATACCCTGCAGAAAGAGCATGCTACCTGTTGGTGTACAACACAAAGGTCAGCACTGCAGTACAAAATACCTGGACTTGATCCACATATTAAATGCAGATGGGCATACTGGGTATGCTCACACAGAGAAATGACGGCAATGTCAGTCAACAATATACTGAAAGGTCATACTGGGCATGCTCACACACTTAAACACATGAAGGCCATGTCTGCAAACACCAGTGGACCAGACATATCTGGCAGTCGCAGTTGTTAGTGCAGACACTCATCAGTATGCACCACTCATGCCTTGCACACACAGTGGATAGTAATACAGACATATATGTAAGGAGAGCACACTATAATAAGCCAAAGGTAGACATACATAGAAGTGTGGAAGAGGGAGACTGTGACAAGGAGCCATCCAGGCCTGTCCTACCCAGCACACAGGCAAAGGGACCCAACCACATGAGGTTCATATGTCACTCACTGCAGATACTAGCCACCAGTATCTGTCAGCATTACAGACTATGTCATGTTGCACATGCTAGCTGTGCAACATGACTGTACAAGGATGCAGTCATCTAGCGGCTGTATACATGTACCTGTGAAATATGACCCTGTGTGTGCCCACATGTGGTGTGTCAACCTCTAGATGAATGGGTTATGGCCTATGCACACACATTGCCCTCCCTATAGCCCTACTATGACACTGTGTGTGTGAATGTGTGTGTGTGTGTGTGTGTGTGTGTGTGTGTGTGTGTGTGTGTGTGTGTGTGTGTGTGTGTGTGTGTCTCTGTCTGTGTAGAGAGCAATGCATTTTAGGGTAGTTACACTCCTTACAATTGAAATGCTCTACTTTGGTAAGGCTGCTGATGTCATCCACCTAGAAATATATCTTTTGGAAGGATGTATCCCAGTAATCTCTGTAGCGTGTGCCATAACTGCGTAGTGCTGTAGTGTGATAAAATTGTTACGGAGGAGTTCTAATCCCAGCCTTGGCAACTGTGTGTGTGTCTGTCTGTCTCTCTGTCTGTGTATAGAGCAATGTTTTTAGGGTAGTCACACTCTCTACAATTGAAATGCTCTGCTTTGGTAAGGCTGCTGATGTCATCCACCTAGAAATACAACTCTGGGAAGGTTGTATCACAGTAATTTATGTAGCGTGTGCCATAACTGCATACTGCTGTAGTGTGATAAAATAGTTAGAGAGGAGTTCTAATCCCAGCCTTGAGAACTGTGTGTATGTGTGTCTGTCTGTCTCTGTCTGTGTAGACAGCAATGCTTTTTGGGGGAGTCACACTCCCTACAATTGAAATGCTCTACTTTGGTAAGGCTGCTGATGTCATCCACCTAGAAATAGATCTCTGGGAAGGTTGTAGCCCAGTAATCTCCATAGTGTGTGCCATAACTGCTTACTGCTGTAGTGTGATAAAATAGTTAGGAAGGAGCTCAAATCCCAGCCTTGGCAACTGTGTGTGTCTGTGTGTGTGTCTGTGTAGAGAGCAATGCTTTTTAGGGTAGTCACACTCCCTACAATTGAAATTCTCTGCTTTGGTAAGGCTGCTGATGTCATCCACCTAGAAATACATCTCTGGGAAGGTTGTAGCCCAGTGATCTCCATAGCGCATCCTATACTGGATATAGTACTGCTGTAGTATGATAAATTAGTTAGGTAGGTGTTCTAATCCCAGACATGGCTATTGTGTTTGAGTGTGTGTGTGTGTGTGTGTGTGTGTGTGTGTGTGTGTGTGTGTGTGTGTGTGTGTGTGTGTCTGACTCTGTCTGTGTAGAGAGCAATGCTTTTTAGGGTAGTCACACTACATACAATTCAAATGGTATACTTTGGTAAGGCTGCTTATGTCATCCACCTAAAAATTCACCTCTGGGAAAGATGTAGCCCAGTAATCTATTTAGTGCATGCCATAACTGCGTAATGCTGTAGTGTGATATAGAAGTCTGGTTCATAGGTTCATAGGTTCTTAGGTAGGTACTAGGCTATCGGCCCAAGGGCTTACGTAAGCCTAGCCAGCAAGGTACCATAGCTTACGCCACCCAAGAAAGTTATTTTCCTGTGCCACTGTCCAGCAGAGACACAGAAGTGATCCCCAGGGTGTATTTCCTATTTCCCATCCACTCATCAAGATTTTTCTTGAAAAGTGCTAATGAAGAACTTTGCTTGACATAGATGGGTAGCTTAATACCAACTAACTAAGTAACCACCGACCACTAACAATTCCGAAGATATGGTGGTTCGAATGCAGGACCACAACCAAACCAAACCGAAAACAGAAAATTATCAAGATGGTAATAATGCTGAAGTCACCACAGGAACCACATAAATCCAATAAACAAAATAGCTCCCCTGAAGGTAAGAATACGATAATGTCGCTTTATTCTCCACAAATATGACAAAAGGCACGATACACACGTATTGATTCAAAATTGACACAAAGTCCGACACGAATGTTAACCTAGGTTTCGTCTTAGTATTAAAGACTTCTTCAGAACAACTACTACAACAATTTCCTAGTATAAATACCCAGCTTATTACCAATCAAATACTAATCAACCTAGAATTAATGAATTAATTACACTTGATTATTTAAATAAATAATTAACTAATTAACATATATAAAAACTAAATATATTACAAATTTAATATATACAATTGTAAAATTATATATATATATATATATATATATATATATATATATATATATATATATATATATATATATGCGCGCACATATACAAATGTAAAACACTGCTAACTTTGTAAATAAACCTTAAAAAACCTTAAAATCCATGATGTTATTGTTATATATATATATATACTTATATAATACATAATAATGTATTTTGCATAATTTTGTTTAAAAAATTAATTAAATAAATATATAATAATAATAATAATAATAATAATAATAATAATAAAATACAAAACAATTTTGCATCCCCAATGGATATATTAAAAACATATGTGTATGTGAATGGTGATGAAAATAATAATTATTATTGATTATAATAAATACTTATAAATAAATCCATAATTAAAACTTATCTAACTATTGATGAACCTAAGCTTTAATAAAGGGGCCATGCTAATGTTATCATTTAAGCCAGGAAATCTAGTGGCATCAAATTTTAATTGCCACATCATTTCACATACATCCAAATGAATGTCCAAAATATACCCTTGTAAATCCTTTTTTATTTGTTGAATAATAATAAATTTAAAATTATGGCCCGGATATTGTTTAATATGCCCAAAAAGAGCATTGGTATTCTTTTGATGCTAATATCAAGAAGGTGTTCACCTATCCTATCTCTAAGGGCCTTACAGGTTACTTATTACACTTGATTATTTAAATTACACTTGATTATTTAAATAAATAATTAACTAATTAACATATATAAAAACTAATAATATATATATATTTAGTTTTTATATATGTTAATTAGTTAATTATTTATTTAAATAATCAAGTGTAATTAATTCATTAATTGTAGGTTGATTAGTATTTGATTGGTAATAAGCTGGGTATTTATACTAGGAAATTGTTGTAGTAGTTGTTCTGAAGAAGTCTTTAATACTAAGACGAAACCTAGGTTAACATTCGTGTCGGACTTTGTGTCAATTGTGAATCAATACGTGTGTATCATGCCTTTTGTCATATTTGTGGAGAATAAAGTGACATTATCGTATTCTTACCTTCAGGGGAGCTATTTTGTTTATTGGATTTACGTGGTTCCTGTGGTGAATTCAGCATTATTACCATCTTGATAATTTCCTGTTTTCGGTTTGGTTTGGTTGTGGTCCTGCATTCGAACCACCATATCTTCGGAATTGTTAATAGATGGGTAGCTTGTTCCAGAGTATAGGAAGTCTCTGGGACAGGAATCTATCCCTCCAGCATGTCCTGTTTATTGTGGTGACAAGATTTAGGTCCCTAGAGCGTGTAGCTTGGAGGGATTGGGATTTCTTTAAGTGTAGCATGTCCAACAGCTCTGGGTTTGACATAGCTTTATATGTTAGGCAGAGATCACCTCGGAGTAGGCGATATGCTATGGAGTAAAGCTGGAGTTTTTTGAGGTGGTCAGTGTAGGGCATTTGTTTGAGGCCAATAATCCTCTTTGTGAGGTACTTCTGTGGCCTTTTCATCTGCTGCAGATGTCTTGTGAGGTACATTCCAAAAGGGGTATTGTACTCTATAATGGGTCTAATGAGTGATGAGTAGAGGGGAACAATGACCTCTTTTTTCCTGGATGAGAACCCTTTTATGATGAGGTGTGCCACATAGAAGGACTTCCTGACTACTGTGGCGATGTGACTATCAAAGGAGAGACTACTGTCCACCTGGGTCCCAAGGTCTCTTATCACACATTCAGTGTTAAGTAGATTGCTGCCTATGTGCTAATTCATGGGTACAGAGTTTTTTACCAAGGGGGATGACACTGCACTTTTTGGCATTGAGCTTGAGGCCATGGCTCTGACACTAGGCATCTGTCTCAGTAAGGCCCTTCTGTAGGATGTCCACATCATTTGGGGACTTGACTATGGCTCCTAGTTTGCAGTCATCTGTGAACTTCATCAGCCAGAGGCCTTCTGTGTTAGCCTGTACTTCAGAGAAGTAGATACCCAACAGGAGAGGTCCCAGGACGGAACCCTGTGGCACTCCACTTGTCACTGCCTTGAGGTCAGATTTGGAGTCTGCAACTTTTACAGTGTGGGTTCTGTCAGTGAGCCAGTTGGCAACCCATTTTGTGATGTAGGGATTTATACCTAGTTTAGTGAGTTTAGCTATAATTCCAGAATGGGGGATGGTGTTGAAAGCCTTGGCGAGGTCAAGATAGGCTGTGTGAACCACCTTACCCTCATCCACGGCTTTGGTCACTACCTCAAAGAAGTTGATCAGGTTCAGGAGGCATGATCTGCCTTTCACAAACCTGAACTGGATGGGATCCAGAGTTTGGAGGTTACCAATGTCTTTGTTTATGAGTTCCATGATGGTACGTTCCATGGCCTTGCAGACCAGGCTCGTCAGGCTAATAGATTGATATTTCCTGGGATCAGTGGTGGCTCCCCCTTTGTGGAGTGGGATAACTGTTGCTGTGTGCCATTCAGTGGGCACAAAGCCTGATGAGAGGCTATTATTGAACATGGTGCTTAAGTGGGGAGACAGTTTGTTCTGAAGTTTGTGTAAAACCCAGCCTGGGATGTTGTCCAGTCCCATGGATGCTGTGTTTCTGGCTTTAGAGAGTGCAGCTTTTACCTGCATAGTTGTGATTACAGGGACTCTGCATTCTTCCTGTATAGATATGGGCCCTTTAGGGGGTGCGAGGGGGGTAAAGTTAGCACTGAACTGATCTGCCAGGATGTTGGCAATATCAGTTGGTTCCGTAATTTTTGTGCCTTTGTGCTGTAACTCAGAGCAGATCTGGGTGTTGCCATCTAGATTCTTGACATAGCTATAGAATGCTTTGTGGTTGTACTTGGATTTAGTGGCAATTTTGTTTTCGTAGCTAGCTTTGGAGGATCTTATAAGGGATCTCAGCTTCTTACTGAGGTTGACCAGGGATCTCCTCCACTCATGGGATTTTACTCTTTTGCAACAGTTTCTTCCTTCTGTTGTACAGTTTGTTTATGGCAGGGTTCTATTCCCACCCATGGCAGTTCTGGATGTTATATGTGTGTTTCAATGTCTGTGTAGGGAGCAATGCATTTTAAGCTTGTCATACTCACTACAATTCAAACGCCCTACTTTGGCAATCCTGCTGATGTCATTAACTGTGAAATACACCTTTGGGGAAAGAGTTCTCCAGTAATCCCTGTGGAGCATCCTATAACAGCTTCATGCTGCAGTGTGATATATACCTCTTTAAGGGGTTCTATACCCACACATATCAGTTGTGGATGTTGTGTGTGTGTTTCAATGTCTGTGTAGGAAGCAGTGCATTTTAGCCTAGTCACACTCACTACAATTCGAATGCCCTACTTTGGCAATCCTGCTGATGTCATCCAATGTGAAATACACGTTTTGGGAAGGAGTTTTCCAGTAATCTCCATGGTGCATACTATGACTGCATACTGCTGTAGTGTAATAAAATAGTTAGGTAGGAGATCTAATCCCAGACACAGAGAGAGAGAGAGTGTGTGTGTGTGTGTGTGTGTGTGTGTGTGTGTGTGTGTGTGTGTGTGTGTGTGTGTGTGTGTGTGTGTGTCTGTGTTTGTAACTCATATCCTGTGTAGAGGTGGTTGTGAGTGTGTAACAACTGTGCCCAATGTGAAGCAGGTTGTGCAAATTTCTTATATGGTGGCCCTAGTATATATCACAATGTCCACCATACAGGGATAACAGATGTGAAATAGCCGAGAGCCCGGGTTGCAGATCCATACCCATACATGTGACATCAAGGCCAGGCAAACAAAGTTAGCAACCCTAGTATTAGCCAGACAACACTCTCAACCCATGCCTCATACACATACACACACTTGCCTAGACACACACTTGCCTAGGCAACAGCCGCTATGTTGGTAGTACACTGCATATTGCCCACTGATAGTAACTATGGAGTGATTGCAGTGGCCTACAGAGGGCATGGCACCCTGTCTATCTGTCCAACAGGCACGTACATGCAGACATTGCACCTTCCCCATGTTCCCCACTGGACACCTGCAACACCTATGGTGCCATCATATGTGACCCACAAAAGACATACCATGCCCGAAAACATGCCCTGTATGGACAGATGCCACTGACACCAGGGAATGCCATTAGCATGCTATCAATGTAGGTGCAGGGTAAACCTGCTGTCCATTACCAGTTCCTGCAACATGAGGCCAGGACTGGCTCATCTGATGATAAACTGTGTACACAACAAGGGCCAGACACCTCAGGTACAGTTCCACATGTCACTGTACATGCATGTGGGAGGTGTGCACATCACAGACACCGTCCATGTCATAGACCAAGGAACACATACATGGCAAGTAATGCAGAGCATTGCCCACATGCATTAGTCACCCAGGTGACTGGATGGTGAAAACAATACACACCTGTGTGGGCAATTCCAGAATCTACACCCCTGAGCCACAATGCAGACCATTGTCATGTGGCTTGATGCCAAGGTGTACCCAGCACCTAGCCTTGTATAGCCGTCTGGCACAGTTCATCACTACACACCCGTAAATCAATGCACCCATGCATGTCAGTACTGGCACCCTGTGTGTGTGTATGTTGTATGATGCGTATGTTCACATTCACATTCACTACAACCCCCACTGGTGTACTGCAGCATGCTGTCTGATGTCAGACACCTCCCCATACCATTTGCTCATATAACCTCTGTATGACCTCTGTGGTGCATGTGTTACCTGCACAGTAATGTGCTGTGGCAATCTCACTAGTGATGGGTTGTATTCCTGGCCCTACCAAGTGTGTCAATGTGTGTGCGTCCCTGTGAGAATGTGGCTGTGTTGACAGTGGCACCTGTCATGCGGACAAACATGTGTACTACACCTACCGTATAGCTACCATATCCCTGTTGCAGATGTCACTCACCATCGCATATACGTTCTGAGGGCTCCACAACATATAACCTATGTGGCGCATCCAATAACTGCATAGAAATGTGATAGCACTACATAGTCGTCAGGGGTTTGATACCCTGTGCTGGTGGGTGTGTGACACAAACATGCTAAGGTTTCACTCGCCCACCCCTTCCTGACTTGTCTTTGCCTCTGTCTGCCTCTCTCACTCCCTCTCTGGTGGATGTGGAGACCTACACCTGGTTTGCTTAGGCAGCAGCATGTGTATTTTAAGTGATGCTCATGATCAGCTGATGGCCTCTGCACAAATTGCAGCCCTCCCCTAGCTGATTGCATGTGGAACAGCTGTGGTAACATTCCCATAGCTAATTGCATGGAAATATACTGAAATATTTAGGAACATCATGTTGGTGTTGGCCATTTTCCTTCACTGTGAGCAGGAAATAGATCTAATGTTTGGCAAACAGCATCTCAGATGGATTGGGGATTTACCTCTAACAACATACACTGTGGAAACAGGGCAACACACAGGAGGGGGATGTTCCTGACCTGACTACAGACTCTAAGTGCTGCTATACTGCATTTGGAGTAATGTTGGTTTAACAGTGTGTGTGTGTGTGTGGATATGGTTGTCCTACATGTTTAATACCTGCCATGTCAGTTCTATGTTTATGAGGAATCACCATCTGTAGGGCCATCTGCAGACTGGGCAGTGTGTTGTGCCTTTGGTGTCATGTGTTACCCACAGAACATCTGTCTGTGAACTGCAGAAGGTAGAGTGAGGATTGCAATCTGTTGATGGTGAAAGCTGTGACAGTTACTGACTGCATATCCCTCATAGGACATATGTTGCAACAAATCCTGTTACAACAGTAAATGTATGAGGTTATCACAGCAACATGTCAATATTGGTCCTGTGTATGTGCTTCCAGCCATAACTCTGTGAACCTTTGTACATATGTCATGCATTAAGAGGTGCATATGTGCTGTACACCATAATTAGTGTCATCATATCTCATAACAAGCCAGTGAGATATCAGACTGCTACACGTTATGTAGAGTAGGGATTATATTTGATGACATAACCTGGACATTCTGTGGTTGTTTGTACAGTACTGAGGTCTGAGCACTTATGCTAAATGTTGACAGTGTGTGTGTTGTTAATATGTATTTTGGCCTGTGTACACACTGTGGTAGATGTCATTATTCTAGGTCCCATCCTATCTGATGTTACATGCTGCTCCACTATATGTTACCATATTGGCTTACATGTTTGCAGGGCCATACACACACATGTCCCATACCACAGACATGCATTAGACTAAACTGTGTAACAGCCCAGTATATGTAGGGTTAGTCTGTGAGTGGCACATATGAGGATGGTGTTGAACAGATAGTCCATATACTGTAATATTATGCTAGCTTACCATATGTGGCTGTGGCTGTGTTCACATTAGTTGTGGTTATGCACTTTCACGCAGGTGTATCTTACCCTGTGCTGTGACATGCCTGTAGAGCCTGCTATATATGCAGGTACATGTGCATTCCCCCATAAGAGATGTAGGCCAATGTTGAGCCAGTCTGCTTGTAGCCTGCACAGTGCATTGTTACATGCCTAATAACTTAGTGCACTTACCCAGTGAGATGTCATGTCCAGATACTTGCCAGATGTACTGCTGCTGGGCCTACCTTAACAGTCATGTATGTCAGACAGAGCAGTGGGGTGCTGTACAGATGTACATCAATATCTAGTGGGTAGTATGTGGCCATGGCACCCCTGTACCAGCAATATTTATGTGTCAGGAAAGACAGGGGTGTGTGAATGCATAACCTATGGTGGCAAATGTATACCAGTCATTATGTGTTATACCCATCTACATGGCTGTTAACATCCATATTGTCAGGCATGGTCCACATGTATTGCACTAAGGGGTTCTGTGTATACCACTGGACTGTATAGAGTGTGTCAGATTGTCCAAATATATTGGCCAGTATCTCTGCTGTAGTCCACAAGGGCATTATGTGCTAGCAGCGGTACTGCACTATGATGTCCTTAGGATGTCTGTCAGTAGCCAATGGCGCACATGTGAAAAGCAGATGTGACCTCCCATACACACCATGTCTGTGAAGCAATAGTCTACTAATATACCTGCTATACATACCCGAAATCGCCTTGCACTATGAAGTTGGGACTATGGGGGCTGAACTTGATGTTCAGGACATATGGTGAAAATATATGTACATATAATTATCCAGATATATATATATATATATATATATATATATATATATATATATAATTGCACATATACATATCGACATATATAGATGGGTATGTATATGTCCATAGATATACATATACAGATCCAGACATATACATATACAGAGCAATATATGTCCACATATATACAGACAGTGATACATATGCACATATACGTATGGATATCTACAAATATACTGACAGTAGTAGGCATATCAGAATAAATATGTATGCACATATAGTAATATATATATATATATATATATATATATATATATATATATATATATATATATATATATATATATATATGGGTTCCTATCACATCATCGAACTGTGTAATCACCGACACTCACCTCTTCGACACCAATCCATCGACGTCCATATCATCGACAATTCCGGTGAGCGATCTTCCCCCTCACAGGACCCATGGTAGCGCTTCTTCCTGTGTTACACCGATCAGGGTTTACGTGATTCCGTACAATTTACCTTGAAAGCGCTACCATGGGTCCTGTGAGGGGAAGATCGCCACCGGAATTGTCGATGATATGGACGTCGATGGATTGGTGTCGAAGAGGTGAGTGTCGGTGATTACACAGTTCGATGATGTGATAGGAACCCATATATATATATATATATATATATATATATATATATACATACCAACATAATTAGGCATATCTGTACACATAGGATGTGCATACATATATAGCTATATACACATATATCTATATATACATATACATAAACCTATACATACACATATGTATATATATATATATATATATATATATATATATGTGTGTGTGTGTGTGTATGTATACATATGTACATACAAAGAGATGTACACATGGCCATATATATGTAGCACTATAAAAATGTGTATACAGACATATGTAAGAGTATACATGTGTATGTACATCTAAACATATATACATCTATGATATGTATATAACCATATTCCTGTCATGAGTAAACCTCACGGTTGTGTATACCCTCCCACATGTATCTCACCTTATGTATCTGCTATATGCACATAATGATAAAACAACATATGTGATGCAACAGTCATATTAATAACAAGAGCTACACTTTATATGAGTAAACGTCTCGGTTGTGTATACCCTCCCACATGTATCTCACCTTATGTATCTGCTATGTGGACATAATGATAAAACAGCATATATGATGCAACAGTCATATTAATAACAAGAACTACATAAATTAGGAACTAAAGGCAATTGTACAATACTACTCAATATGTGTATTGACAGCTATATTGGTAAAACAGCTGTCTCCACAGTGGTCTTGGCATAGTAGTAACCAAAGAAACAAACTGGTAAAATTTAGAAAACAGGCAACCTTGTATCCGGAAAGCAGACTTATAAACAGAAAATAAGCCAAGAACGAAACTTCTCCTTAACGCGTAAATTTAATATCACATAAAACAGCTTTATCGTGACTCCTGTCACAGCTTCATCAGAAAAAACAATTAGGACAGCTAAAAAACGCCCATTTAAATAATAAAAAACAGGAAGTGAACAAATAAATGCATTTCCTGCAAAGCTCATTATACAGGTTTAATATACAAACCAACAAATCGTCACATTGCCCAATAAACAAAATAAATCAAAAGAACTCACTAGAAGAATATATGTGTATATTACAAATCTTAATTTAAAAATATATATACCTAATATATATATATACATGAACAAATTTACATAAATATCTAAATAATACTAATAAAACTGCAATATTTTTTTAAAAAAATATATCCTCTGTATTAAAAATTGAAGTTTTTGCATTTTTTAATACAGAGGATATATTTTTTTAAAAAAATGTGTATATGATGTTATGTCACACTATGGATCGTTCAAATACACACATTACATCCCCCATTAGCATACTGTACATGCCAGGGGATGTTCTGCATGTACCATGTAACCTGGGACACAACTCACCCTAAACGCTGTGTGGTGTGTGCATTGTATGCCACACACATCAGTATCACGACATAGCTAGGTAGGGGTCTAGTCCCAGTGTTTGCAAGTAACAGTGTGCGTCTATGTGGTTGGGTCTATATCAGATTGCAGGGTATACATGGCTCAGTGGGCCACCGGTCCATGTGGCACAGGCAATCACCAGTATAGTAACCTGTGGAATGTGTTTGACTGTATCCCCAGATATGTCACAGCCATGGTGTCAGCACAGTGACATACCCCGTTGTGCAATATGAGTGCAGACCATCCTCGTGCTGACACATGTACACCTACAACACACACATGGATAACATTATAGGGACTGCGATCAACCAGTGTTACTAACAGCTATAATGCATCATTGCTGGATGGCTACACTACCTGCAAAATATGCCTCACACTCTACTCCCTGCAACATGTTACACTGCAGGACTGTGGTACACTGTTGTACAGTCACCGTGTGCATCAGAACCACATCAACCCATCCCTGCATTTATGGTAGGGATGGCAGGGATGGGGCACAGGTATCATCATATGCACAGGTCATCCTAGTGCTGACACATGCACACCTACAACACAATTGGATATCATTATAGTGACCACAACCAATCAGTGTTACTAACAACTATAAGGCATCATTGTTGGATGGCTACAGTACCTGCCAGATATGCCTCACACTTTGCTCCCTACAACATGTTACACTGCAGGACTGTGGTACACTGTTGTACAATCACCATGTGCATCAGAACCATATCAGTCTGTCCCTGCATTGATGGTATGGAGGACAGGGATGGGGCACAGGTATCATCATATGCACAGGGTATCCTAGTGCTGACACATGTGCACCTACAACACAATTGGATAACATTATAGAGACCACAACCAACCAGTGTTACTAACAGCTATAAGACATCATTGCTGGATGGCTACACTACCTGCCAGATATGCCTCACAGTCTACTCCCTACAACATGTTACACTGCAGGACTGTGGTACACTGTTCTACAGTCACCATGTGCATCAGAACCATATCAGCCTGTCCCTGCATTGATGGTATGGATGACAGGGATGGAGCACAGGTATCATCATATGCACAGAGTGTGGTGTTGGTTTGCCAGAGGCTGAGGGTGGGCCATACGTTTGACACCATGTGTGTGGGTGAGGGGTGTACTCTGAGGAGCTGGCTGAGGTGATGTGGTGTGTGTAGGTATGGGGTTGCCCTAGGTGTGTTTGCATAGTGTGTAGGTACGCATGCACACAGTTCTACCATGTGGCTGCCCTACAGGTGTTTATGGACAGCTGCAGACCATACCTGGCAGGGTGTGCAGTTCACTGCCTCCGGCCATGGACATGTAAAATGTGCCTGCCAGGGGTTCTGCAGGTACATCCAGGTACAGGCCCCAATGTGCTACTCTCACCTGCTGATGACATTTGTCTGCTGTTTCCAGGTCCCTCCTGGGACTGGCCAGAACCATGTGCACATGGCCTGCTGTGGTATGGTGTGGACACTGCTGGGGCTGCTACTGCCACTATGGGAGCCCATTGGTGTCCTAGCATGTCCACGTTGACTGCCAGCTGTTGTTGTTGCTGGCTCACGTCCATGCAGGCATCGCCATATCCCCACCACGGCCGATGAGGGCCATCATCTCATCATGCCATCTATCCGTGTGCTCGATATAAGCATGGATGGCACCAGACAGTTCACGGAGGTTGTCACTTACAGATGCCTCTGCAGCCTAAGGCCCTGTCTGGTGTAACGCTCAATACATGCCTGCGCTGCCATTACAGCCTGAAACATGCTTCTGCTGGTAGCAGCTATGTTGCCTCTGCCAGGGGCATGATGTCCAGTGGCCCTATCACGAGCACCCTGGGACATCTGCCTGTGTGGCAGCCTGCCAGACATCCAGCTATGCCTGCTGCGACTGGACACAGTAGGCATGGTTACCACACTTTCCTGTGCACTGCCACTGAATGCCAGCTGTCCCTCTGCTATGGCCACTGGTGATGGGGTGGGTATAGGCACAGAAACTGTGTGTGGGGGTGGGGTGGCTAAAAGGGGGATGTCAAATGTTGGTGCAGTGTTGGCCCCTGACAACCCCAGTTGTGCTCAACATTATTATCATCATCATCAGATTGCATGCAGGAGGGACCCTGACCCACCTTGCCACCTGTGGGAGAAAACAATAAACACACTTTAAAACCTGTATAGCATTGCCTAACAGTACATGCGCGCACACACACACACACACACACACACACACACACACACACACACACACACACACACACACACACCTAAGTAATTCCTACCTGTCCATGGCTTTACAGACAGTCCCATGTGTATGTCCATGTGTTACCCCATCCTGCATCACAGTTGTTAGCATACACACATTGGTACCACTAATTAATATCACAGTCCTCTAAATGCCCACACAAGCACCACAACACAATGCTTTTTGCTACTTTACCTGCCTGACATGCATGTAGTGGATTTACATGGCCTCACTGCTGTCATTCAGTATGCACCCTCTGTATGGCCGGAAATGATGTGCATGGCCCTTATATGCGTGGGCTAGTATGTTGTATCCATAATACCGCCCACTGGTGTGTCATGTGCATGTAATGCTCAGTACATGCCAGATATGCTGCTCTATCAGCCCATCATGTGACATCTGTAATATTTGGATACACTCCCTGGTGTTGACTATTACTTCCCCAATGCATCTGTAGAGCTGCATACGTGGGTTGTAGGTGACCTCTCTGCTGACTGCAATATTAAGTGTGTACCTGGAGACTGCCTTCATTCTGGATGCCTGTTCCATGCTACAGACCATATTATACCATTTGTTGTGCTGTGATTACACACATGACAAGTATTCCTGCTGTGTAATGTGGCAGTCCATGTTCATGTACTGCACATTCCCAAAGGGGGGTACAGCTGTATGAACATCCCACAATCACACATGTGCATACATGGACACACACAGAAACACACACATACACACACACATCATACATGCATCTACCTCCCTCCACTTCACCAGAGTGACCCTGCAGGCAAACTAACCACCAGGATGCACACGCATACACACACACACACACACACACACACACACACACACACACACACACACACACACACACACACATATATATACAGGTGGGGCTGCAGAATGATAGTACACATAGTCCTCCTATTACCCATCTGCAAACATGCAGAACATATGGTACAGAACAGCATGCAGCTCAGCTATAGTCAATCCATACTAGCAACAGTATACATGTGTGTGATGCATGTGCTGTGTCACTAGGTGATGCCCCTTCCCCTGGATACCACTGTACCCATAGACACAGTATTGCTCTGCACCTGTTCTGTGCCCTGCCATGTACTGTGCACCACAACTCACAGGTGTACATCCCATTGCAGAATGTGTAGTACTGTGTCAGTTATGTCAACTTTACTTCTCATAGCTCCTATGTTTTTCAGCAACCCATAGCTGGGATGATATGTGGACTGCTGCCATTGGTGAATGCCTGATTTACAGCTGTCAACATCAACAGACCATGTATGACCACTGCAGTACTCTTACACTGACAACCATCAGAGCATACTATGGCTATGGGGGGTGTACATACCTTTATTGATTTTACACACACATATCCTTGATCTGCCATGGGACCACATCACCACATATCTCAGCAGTATATAAGCCTAGTATGTGACATATTTCCTGTACTGTCAAATGCAGTGTCCACAGATTGTGTTAGGTGTGTGGCTGCTGACAGCAATGCATACACACCATGTGGGCATATGTGTGCACACCCTTATCATGACTTTTTTTGTGTGCACTACAGCAGTCACTGCTCATGGCAGGGGTATACCAGTATGGGCCATCTACATTTGACAGTATATGTTCAGTCTGCACTACACATGTCCCCATATTCTGCATGACTGCAAGGCCTACTCATGTGCACATCCCATGGTGTTCACACAATGTTGTCACTATTGCTGTGTGGGTAGGGTTACAGCTGCCACAGGTCCTGAACCTGACTATGTGCAGATAGAGCCATCCCTTCCATCCTTAGGATCCCTGCTGCAGTGCACTGGTGTGTCATGCTGAGCCCCCCCTCAGCTTTTATGCAGATGCATGACAGGTAAGCCCTACACATTTGTGTCACTTTGCAGTGTCCCATACACTGAACACCACATGTTGCAGCCTAGATCCAGCTGATAATGTGGACTACTGTATTGCCTTATGCCATAGTGTATCTTTGCAGCAGTTGGCATTGTCCTACAGGTATATACACAGGTGTTGCACTGTATATGGGTGTTGTTCAGAACATGTCACTTCTGTAGACCATGTCTACCAGCAGTAGGTTACTCCCTGTGGACACATTCCGCAATGACAGGATGTTAGTTAGCATGCAACTGTGTGACATACCCTTCTAATACCCCATCATGGTCGCCCCTGTTAGACCGTGCATTTCACAGCAACAATACATGCAATCTACAGCATGCATTCAGGGTAGGTGTGTTAGATGTGTGCATGGAATATACCATCACCATTACATGCCCGGTGTGCTGGCATGCATCTACATAAAACATACTCACCAGCTACAGGCTGCTGGCTTGTTGTTATCCCGGAGGCACCTACATGAGAGGGTGAGAGATGCAATGTCAGTGGCTACACCTGTGGCACTGCTACAAGCTGGGTGCCGTACTACCATACATCAATGGTAAATTCCCACAATACTACCACATCTGTTTATCACTACAATGCAGCAACACAATATATCTATGACATGTCAGATATGCATGAGCTACCCGTACCAATGTGGATGTTTACACAACAGTGTTCTACTGATGTGCCCTGTGTCCTTATCTGCACGCTTCTCGACCAGTGTGTGGGTGACACCCACCTCCATGAAAGGGTCCAGTGGTTGTTGGTGGTCCGAACGGACAGGTGCCACGAGGCTGGCTAGGAGCTCCTTCACACATGTCAGTAGGGGATGGATGGCATAGCCTCCCTGTGGCGAGGTGATCCCCCTGGACTGCAGCAGCACATTGATGGGCATTGCGAAGCAGGTCAGTACAATGATGCCAGACCTGCTCTTAATTGTGGTTGTGCAGTCCATCATTGACCCTGTGGACTAGGTCATTCCACAGGGCAGTCTGCTCCTGCTGCTCATGTGCATGCCTGCCAAATAGCAGTGGATAGTGCTGTATTATGTGTGCAATCACAACGTCATTCTCAGCATTGGAAAAGGTGGGCAACCGTGCATGTGCCATCTTGGCTGAAAAACATAAAGATGGAAACAGGTCTGTGCAACTCATACGGCAAGTTTACTACAGTTCGTAATTCACATCTCTGTCACCTTCCATCATATCAGTTTCAACAGACTGTATACACAACTCATTAGGTATGGCTACAGCTTAACTACCTTTTGGACAGATTTTGTATTGTACCACACCTTCTGCTATGTGATTGTAGCCATGTCCCCTGTGTGGACACTATCATTGCTGGCCTGTTACAGACTATTCACCTGCATGCCATTGTCAGGGCCACTATGGTTACATATATGCCAGTGGTATGGCTGCTCTGAAACTGCTGCACATCTGACAGTCTGTGTTATTAGGGATATATATGCATGCTGTTAGACATGCACCGGGATTGTGTAGACTATCACTACCAACAAATGTTCTATAGCAGTGACACAATAACATGTATATGTTCTAGTGGCCAGCTGATCCAACTCTCCACACCCATCTGCCCATGATACCTGGCCACATCACATGTGTGTCCCAACCTGGGGCCTCCTCGTGTACTGTTACAGCAATACCCATAAGGTGGAACCACCCGGGAGATGTTGCCCCCCCCACCCTCAGGACACACACAGACATGTCCTTGTCCCCTGAACTCAGGTCTAGGGTCCGTTCCATACCAGGCTCCACAGACACATGAGGGATGTGCTACATCTATCTGAGGCACTCAGTACACATTCACACGTCCAACATGCTCCTCCTGCTCAGCCTGCAGACCAGGCACCTTCAAGATGTGGACTGCTGTTGTGAGTGGCAGTGGGTGGGAGGCTTGTTCCCATTGTGCCCATATTGGGGACCATGGTGCATCCACATCACAGACCACATGCACCATCCATAGTGTTTACCCACCACATGTGTCACATACTACCCCTGTAGACTGTCCTCTATATCTACAATTCCTGACCACCTCCACATGTGTACCTGCCATACTTCTCCATATTCCCATTGCATACTTCACAGAAGGGGGCAATGTGATGCCAACAACGGACTAACATGTGACATCCCCATCCATGGTGCACACACTGCCAGCTGCAGATATCTGTGTGTATTGCTATGTGTGCTGCTGCCTCGCACATAGCACACATCACTGTGGTAGTGATATAGGGGACATGTCTTTACATACATATATGTTTGTGTGTGTGTTTGTACATATGTAGACGTGCATATACATATATATCTATATATGTGTAGATATATGTGATGTCATATATATGAGGACATATATATGTCTACATATGGGTATATGTATATTTCTGGACATACATACTGATATACATATATATCCTTATATATTATATATGTGACATATGTAAACATATGCATACTTATATGTGGGGTACATTCAGACATCAGCTCCACAATCTCACAACACCTTCCTGCAGAGCTGCACTGTTCTGCCTTGCTACAACACAGGCAGGTGCCACATATGTACATGGCCTGACATTAGTGGGGTATATGTGGGACCTGATTGCAGGTAACCCTATTACACACCTATGGCATTCTGGCATTCTACATTACAGATTCACCTGAGTATCCTGCCAGTGGTGGGCCATGGCTCCCACATGTCCATCATAATGGCATTACTTCCACCACCAGCTATTGGCCACATAATATACATACTTCCCATTACACAACACACACTATGATGGCTTACATCACGTCTGTCAGTGCTGACCTGCACAGTTAACAGCTATGACCCACTACCCACAGGGACAGACACTATTGTCCATAGCAGTTGTTCAGTTGAACATCATCACAACAACACCTGATGGCACATATAACTCATTCCACATCATCTATCCCATTATGATGGACCAGATACTACATTCTAATACATGTACATATACTTCACATACCTGTTGTGGGAATGATGTCTTTATGAATGGCAGCTGGCTAAATGCCTGCGTCTTCAGCTGTTAGTTTGATGAGCTTTAGTTTTTTTTTTCCGCTTTCGCTTTTGCTCTCTCTCTCTCTCTCTCTCTCTCTCTCTCTCTCTCTCTCCAGTAAATGGATAGAGCTGCTTTGAGTAGATTGCAGCCTAGCTTTAGTAGGTGATGCACTTGATCAAGTGATGGCCTCTGCAGCAATCAGTGTCCTACACTTGCTAACTGCATGCAGCTTGCTGTGTAGTACTTTCAATTACCACTGTCATGGCAGCCACCTACTATAAATCACTACATCATGTGGGCATGGTCCCTTTACCTTTCCAGTGTGATGGACATCCTACCTGTGTGTGGGCATCAGTGTTACAGACAGCAGGTAGCAATACCTCTTACAGAAGAACCGGCATACGCAGGCCAGCTACATATTTGTAGGAGGTTACAGAACTACAGACAGAGTGTGAGTAGAGTTGTGTTATGCTTTGTATAGTACTGGTGTTACAGGGTGTATGTGTACATACTAGTTTATCTTGGAATGCAATCTGTCTGCATAGCTCTTAAATGTGGGCCTATCCTCTTGGTGGCCAGAGGTGTGCCTATTATGTTTTGTCTGTCCACCACACAGGTCCTGTGTCAGATATTTCACTGGCAGTGTGTGTGTTGAGTGCTATCAGTATATGGCTACATCCATTTATATTTCTTTCCTCAATTCCCTGACTAAGGATATGTTACAGACTATTCTATAACACCAATGACTTGCTTAGTGTATGGCAACAGTTTTCCATATATGGGCCTGTGTTCCAGCCTCTGTCCTCCACCTACATACCAAGCTTTGCACATATGACATGCTATCAGGGGTTGTTCTGTAGTGGGTCATGAGTATATCACACTGCCATTGCTGCCATCAGTCCACTGCTGTTGTATCCCCCACACATACAGTGGGGCTGGGGCCATATATGTGGGCTTCACCTACACAATACATGTGTGCCTTTATGCACTCCAGATGCCAGTGTATGTAACATGGTATATGGCCCTGTATTATTGACTCTAGGGAAGGAATGCACCATAAATTACCTAGGCTGTTACAAAATGTGGGGTATCAGGGGTGAGCTGCCTTAAGGTATCTGGATGTACAGTACCGTATACTTCACCTATATTTACATTACTTACATAAATTGGGTTAATGCAGGCCTACTGCCCCCTGCCATACAGACTGTTCTGTTTGTCAGTGTGCTTGTGATGGTGTCAGTTATGCCTTGTTATGTAACAGTTACATCCCATTTGGTCAACTGAAGTCTTTACCACCTAGTGTTTTGTACAGAGTGTAGATAGGGCTGCTGAACTGTATAGCTGTATTACTTACTGTTGATTGTTTGGTATCCTGTGGCCCAGTCTGTCTTTAGTATTGTACAATTTGAAGGACTTAGCCTGGACAGCAACAGTTGTGAACCTTTCTACACTACTGTATTAGTATAACTGTTTCACAGCAGCTTTACTCTGTTTAAATGGATGTCAGTGTCTGAACAGCTATATGACATGGCATATAGAACTGTAAAAGTACACAAATAAAGGTTTTCCATTTCTGCAAACCTGTGTGTGGTGTTTTTTCCTATGACCTCTCTGAGGGTATATGTTGCAGGCAACGATTGTCATTTGTATGGGTGGCCCATACAGTGTCCAGTTGTTCAAGTGTTAACTGTAGGCATAGTGGCTATTCCATAGTGTGTACACCTTCTACATATGTATCTTACTGTACATATATTTGTGTGTGTATGTGTAGTCACATGTTTATATATATATATATATATATATATATATATATATATATATATATATATATATATATATATATATATATATATATATATATATATATATATATATATATATATATATATATATAAATATATCCATCTGTATCTGCATTTATGTGTCTGTGTATATGTATCCTGGGGATGATGATAGCTTCCACATTTTACATTTCCTATGGGAGGCAGACTGTACTGCATGATATGTTACCAATACCAGCCTGACATCATACAGATGGGATGTAGTATTGTTAAAATTATGTGCCCATGCTGTGTCAGGTCTTGGTTATGGGATCTGCAACACTTGGTAGTATATTGCAGGGTGGACATTTTTGGCTGTGGGGGGTATGCTTATTCGTACAAGACGTATATTGTTTGGGGCCTCTCAACCCCATTAACGGTGCATGTGGACATATATGTTTTTGTTAATCTACCATTGCTATCTACAGATGTATGGCCATATATACCTATATATATATATATATATATATATATATATATATATATATATATATCTGTTTAGATATATATAACTATGTCTGTATATACCTACATAGATATATATCTGCGTACATATATGTAACATGCTGTGTATATGTAGACATATAGGTGTAGACATATATATGTGTCGATGTAGGCATTTGCATGCATATATGTTCATATATATTTATATGTATGTATATATTCCTAAATATATATCTATATATATATATATATATATATATATATATATATATATATATATCTACATATATAGATATGTTGTAACTGTTAATATATTAATATATTTACACACACACATACATCTAAATGTTGGTATACATTCTCTGTACTGTTGCATGACTGAGCTTGATGATATGTTTCTGAAAACATGTGATTTATGTATATCTGGCATGGCTTAGTGGTAAATCACTTTGTCTATGGTGTGCAATGTCCTGGGTTCAAGCCTTGCAGAGGCTGCTTATTTTGTGGCTGGGCAGAACACGGGCCATTGGATACACAGTGATTAAGGCACTTTAAAGCAATTGTAAGCGGGTTTTCACAGGTTTGCACGGAGGTAAGCACTGCTAACGTCTGGTTACAGTTTCTTATACTCAGCTTCTAAATTGCTTAATCTGTGTAGGCAGTACTTACCCTGCACAAACAGGCTTAGACCCACTTACTGCTGCTTAAAAGTGCTTACTCTCGCTTACCCCCGTGCTAATTTTTAAAAGAAAAGAAAAAAGGGTTGTTGATAGGAAAGTGGTGAAAAAGGGGCACAAAGAGGGAAAGACAGTAGGGAAAATAGCTAGGGATGTGCAGGAAGGGTGTAGGGAAGGTCCATAGCTTCCCATTTCTTCTACAGCAACAGCTGTGCATATACACTGAATTTGGAGGTTAATTTGGACACTCAAACCCCTGAGAGAGGAGTGAAGACAACAATAATAAGTTGTGATGCCAATTAGACCAGATTGCATGTGTCCAGTGGACACGTGTGCGAAATGGACAGCTATGTATGGGGCGAGATTTTTTTGTGGGAACAGATTGCCCTTTTATTTTCAGGTGAGAGTGGGATGTTGGGGAGGGATAGTAAGTATATTTGAGGAGGTAGGTTAGGTAGGTTAACAGACACAACATCCAAGATGCATACAGGGTTGGTATATGACACATGTGAGGGGTAAACACCTTGATGGGGTGGGGTGCTAGGATATCGGGAGCCCACAAGCCCCCTAGTGGTAACAGTGGGACTGAGGTTCCCACCTATGGGCAGTTACCACTGCACCTTCACAGCCCTGAAGGTGGCTGTGCTGGGTGCTGAGCCGCAGAGCCAGGCTGACTCCCTAATCACAACACGGGGCCCTCGAGCTGGCGTAGAAGCTCACTGAACTGCTCACTGATCACTCTACGCACCATGACCCCGACCTAGCAACCGGTGACAGATGCTTGTCTGTGCCCACTCCCGGGGGGGCAAGCCCCATCCCCTGAGGCGGTTCTACCCGAAGGTGGTGCAGGACCCATGGACAGGGAGGTCCAGGGTTGGACTCCAGACATGCTGGTGCCCAGTGCCATGGCCAGCTGAGGTGGGACAGGTGGGTCCACTGGGACCGGCCTTCCCAACCGTGTTATAGTGTTTAGATTTCATCATCATATATGGGTTAGTAATAGTCAACACATTCCAGGGTTAGGTGTAACAGCATGCATAGATATATTCCCATTAACCCAGGCACCAGATATGGAACAGTTGCACAGCAAACAAAACACATGCATATATGGGACCACAGTGGTAATATGAAAGGCATGAAGGTACGTTGATGGCACCATGCCAACAATGTTGGAATAATTCAATGTGGCACATGCATGGGAACCATTAAAATATTTATCAAACAATTAGACATTATCAGAGTCAGTACATACCAGTTGGGGTGGGTATGTTGATTATTGTTAGAGATAAGGTGGGGGGCAGAGAAATATGTCAATTAACAAGTAGTATATTCCTGTAGTCCACATTACTTTCCTCGTTAGTGCTGTTATCTGTACCTTACAAGTCTGACTACACTACCCTATAGCCTTATTGTGGACAGTGATATGGCTGTCATCATCATTACACATGAACTGGTTTTACCTGCAGTATACACTTCTTACCTAGTATACCTGTGGAGGGAATGTTTGTTAACACTGACTAACTGTTTGTACACATATGCCCGGATTCTGGGTTGATGTTTTGCACTATGCTATCCAACTCTTTCTGCACAGACTCTGTACATGTGTTGACCACATGCTGGTGTGCCTGCACATATCTAGAATATTGCCCTCTTCCACCTGTAGTGACCTGACACACACACATATACATGCTTTCCTACACAGTTATATTATGTAGCACAGTGTGGGCGACAGTCACCACTAGTACTTTATTATTCAGAGAAACTGCAACACTCACAATCCCCATCAATACCAGGGTGGACAGTACCAGTACAGGTTATATTGGTCTGTATTTCTCAGCACAGTGTTCGTATCCAACGTATCTGTGGGAGCAATGTTTGTTAGCACTACCTGACTGTTGCCACACAAAATTCCAGATTACACGTTAGTATTATGCACATACATCTCACTCTGTTACTGTACACACTCTGGTCACAGCTTGACAACATGGGAGTGTAGATAGGACATACTTAAAATATTACTCTCCTAACAGTTTTGGGGGTTGCTACAGTGACAGGTGTGTTCTCATGATGGTTGACAATCACTTGTATTCCCTGTTTGCTGGCTACACATCTGGGGTCATCCCACGGACTTACCAGGGGGACAGGGAGACAGGCAGCAGATATGGGCACATATACTGGACATTCTGGCCTCATGTGTACAATTGTGGGGTATGAATCTATATGCAGTCTAATTCCACTCCCAGGATTCAGATCATGGCTGTGTCTGCTACAGCTTAAACACTGTTCATCACAGTTGTGTTTGCTATATTGATATTGCTGTATATCTCCAATCTGCTTTCTGTCTTATTATTCCCCTGTGCTTATGCATTCTGACCTTGTATAACAACACTCTTATACAGATTTCCTAGACAGTTATATGTTGTAGGACAGTGTGGGTGACAGTGATGTGTAATACCTCATTATTCAGAGCAACTGCATATCATTCTTGTATTTCTGGGCACAGTGTTAATATCTGACAGACCTATGGGAGGAAGGTTTATTAGCACTACCTGAATGTTCCCACACAGTACCAGGTTCCACATTACTATTATGTACATACATCTCACTCTGTTACTGTACACACTCTGACCACAGCTTAAAAAGTTGGGGTGTAAATGGACCATATGTGGCTTCTTAGTCACATAAGGTATTGGGGAGTTGCTAGTGTGAAAGGTTTGTTGTCGTAGATGTGTGTCAATCAGTTGTATTTCCTGTTTGCTGCCTATACGTCTGGGATCATCCCACTGATTTTCCAGGGGGACAGGTTGATAGGCAATAGATATGGGCCACTTTAATAGACATTCTGGACATATCTGTACAGTTGTGGGGTATGATTCTCTGTGTGTGCTAAATAAACAACAGATCTCAGTTGCATGTGCTATTCGTTTTTTTATTTGCATTTTCCCTGTTTACTGTCTACGTGTCTCTCAGTTGTACGAAATGGCCTCTGGGGATTACACCTGTCATATACAGGCATTCCTACACATTCAATTTATGGTGCATGGTGTGGGTAACACTGCTTAATACAACAGTACTATTACATGATTGCAAATCTACATCACCATATAATACCAGAATATACATATGCAGTCCAGCAGTTAGACTTGTTTGTCAGGATATTACACTTTTATTGATATACAAACAATATGAGACTCTTCCTGCCATATTCTAGTGTATGCAGTACTTGCCTTGAACAATACAGGTTTTATACTAGCAATTGATTTACTACTGCTTTTATTTTTTTTCCTATGACAGTAAAAGCATGAGTACTACTGACCTGCCTTGCTTCGCAACCTCGCCCGGCAGCTAATGTGGGCCAGCTCCATTACAGCTGTGGGGGACATGAGGAATATTTAGCCATACCTATCCATGATATACCAGAGCTGACAATTATTAACCACATACTGGGGTGATACTTACACATACACATTACACTTACACTGTAATAGTGTGCATTACTATAATTGCATTTTTATTTAATTACTAAATTGTAAACTACTTTTTCATACTGAGACGTGTATTTTCTCTTTGTGAATGTTCTTTCTATGTTTATAAAGTGAGGTTTCTGTGTTCTGCTCAGGTGGCATAATCTTGATAGAGGCCTTTTGTCTAGGCCTGTAGTTTTGTTTGCATTTCCCGTGTTTCTGGGAGCCATTTTCTGCTGATAGTCTGTCTTCATTATTATTGAGAGTAACAAGGCCTCATGACCTTTTGTAGTACAAGTGATTGGGTTATAGCAGGGGCTGAGAAGTAATTTGATCTTCTAACTCTTCCATCCTTACTGGTATATAAACCATTTGTCTTGAAAACTTTCTGCTTCTCTATATCAGGTTGTGGGTGGTATTTCATTACTAAAACTAAGCGGAAATTCCTTAAGATTCCAAGAGCAGAATAAGTTATTTCTTACACTTATTTCATTTATATCCACTTCTGAAATGCTTATTGTTGTGCTATACAGTTGATCTACTACATTTTGCACTGTTGTAAAGCTTTTTGTATGGTTTCACTGCATTTATGTGCTGTTTTATACTGTTTCAACTGTATTTTCATTGCTAGATACTGTTTCCTTACTCTAATTGCATGTTTACTGAATTACTTAACTGTAAACTGCTTTTTCATACTGAGAGTTTTATTTTCTGTTTGTGAGTGCTCTATCCGAGCTTTTCTGTGCATTTTTGATTTTTTGAGGTTTCTGGGTTCTAATCTAGTCTGTTTACAGTTAAAATAATTCTCTAGAGTCTGCTTGCTCCTTGATCTGTTTAAAACTTTCCTTTAGTGGCTTCAGCTAGGACTGTAATAGTGTGCATTACTATAATTGCATTTTTATTTAATTACTAAATTGTAAACTGCGTTTTCATACTGAGACTAGTATTTTCTCTTTGTGAGTGCTCTTTCTATGCTTTTAAAGTGAGGTTTCTGTGTTCTGCTTAGGTGAGGTGGCATAATCTTGATAGTGGCCTGTTGTCTAGGCCTTGTAGTTTTGTTTGACTTTCCTGTGTTTCTGGCAGCCATTTTCTGCTGATAGTCCGTTTTCATTATTATTGAGAGTAACAAGGCCTCCTGACCTTCTGTAGTATGAGTGATGAGGTACTAGCAGTGGCTGAGTTGTAATTAGATCTTCTAACTCTTTCATCCTTACTGGTATATAAACCCTGTGTCTTGAAAATATTGTGCTTGTATTTATCAGGCTGTGGATGGTATTTCATTACTGAAACTAAACAGAAATTCCTTAATATTCCAAGAGCAGGATAAGTTATTTCTGACACTTATTTCACTGAACTGCATTTCTGAAATGCTTATAATTGTGCTATACAGTTTATCTACTAAATTCTGCAGTGATATAAACCTTTTTTACTGTTTCACTGCATTTATGTACTGTTTTATACTGTTTTAACTGTATTTTTCATTGCTAGATACTGTTTCATTGCTCTAATTGCATGTTAACTGAACTACTTAACTGTAAACTTCTTTTTCATACTGAGAGTTATATATATTTTTGTGAGTGCTCTATCCGAGCTTTTCTGTGCATTTTTCATTTTATAAGGTTTCTGTGTTCTAATCTAGATTGTTTACATTTAAAAGCATTCTCGAGAGTCTGCTTGCTCCTTGATCTGTTTAAAACTTTCATTTAGAGGCTACAGCTAAGAACTGTAATAGTGTGCATTAATATAATTGCATTTTTATTCAATTTCTAAATTGTAAACTGCTTTTTCATACTGAGACTTGTATTTTCTCTTTGTGAGTGTTCTTTCTATTCTTTTAAAGTGAGGTTTATGTGTTCTGCTCAGGTGGTATAATCTTGATAGTGGCCTTTTGTCTAGGCCTGGTAGTTTTATTTGAGTTTCCTGTGTTTCTGGCAGCCATTTTCTGCTTATAATCTGTCTTCATTATTTTTGAGAGTAACAAGGCCTCCTGACCTACGAATGATTGGGTAATAGCAGGGCCTGAGTAGTAATTTGATCTTCTAACTCTTCCATCTTTACTGGTATATAAACCATGTGTCTTGAAAAGGTTGTGCTTGTATTTATCAGGCTGTGGATGGTATTTCATTACTGAAACTAAGCAGCAATTCCTTAAGATTCTAAGAGCAGGATAAGTAATTTCTTAGACTTATTTCACTGAATTGCACTTCTGAAGCACTTATAATTGTGCTATACAGTTGATCAACTACATTTTGAACTGTTATAAAGCTTTTTCTTACTGTTTCACTGCATTTATGTACTGTTTTATACCATTTTAACTGTATTTTTCATTGCTAAATACTGCTTCATTACTCTAATTGCATATTTCCTGAATTACTTAACTGTAAATTGCTTTTTCATACTGAGAGTTGTATTTTCCGTTTGTGAATGCTCTATCCGAACGTTTCTATGCATTTTTGATTTTTTTAAGGTTACTGTGTTCTAATCTAGTCTGTTTACAGTTAAAAGCATTCTCTAGAGTCTGCTTGCTCCATGATCTGTTTAAAACTTTCATTTAGTGGCTACAGCTCGGAACTGTAATAGTGCACTTTACTATAATTGCATTTTTATTTAATTACTAAATTGTAAACTGTGGTGCAGCGGTAGTGTTGTAGCCTCACAGCAAGAGGTTCTCCCATTCGATTCTCTGCTGGAGTGCGGGGAGTGCCTTCTGTTTGGAGTCTGCATGTCCTCCCTGCAGTTGGATAGGCGTTCAAAAGACATGCATAACTGGGCGTGCCTTCGTTGAAGATTGGTTGTCGAGCTGGCACCTCGGCATTTGTTAAAATCTACTGCCAATCATTAGCGGACCGGAGTTCCGCTGTGGTGACCCCTAACCGGGAAAAGCTGAAAGACAACTAACCAACTAAATTGTAAAATGCTTTTTCAAACTGAGACTTGTATTTTCTCTTTGTGAGTGTTCTTTCTATGCTTTTAAAGTGAGGTTTCTGTGTTCTGCTCAGGTGGCATAATCTTGATAGAGGCCTATTGTCCAGGCCTGGTAGTTTTGTATGAGTTTCCTGTGTTTCTGGCAGACATTTTCTACTGATAGTCTGTCTTCATTATTAATGGGAGTAACAAGGCCTCCTGACCTTCTGTAGTATGATTGAATGGGTAATAGCAGGGGCTGAGTAGAAATTTGATCTTCTAACTCTTCCATCCTTACTGGTATATAAACCCTGTGTCTTGAAAAGGTTGTGTTTGTATTTATCAGGCTAAGGATGGTATTTAATTACCAGAACTAAGCAGAAATTCGTTAAGATTCCAAGAGCAAGATAAGTTATTTCTTACACTTATTTCACTGAACTGCACTTCTGAAATGCTTATAATTGTGCTATACAGTTGATCTACTACATTTTGCATGGCTATAAAGCTTTTTTTAATGTTTCACTGTATTTATGTACTGTTTTATACTGTTTTAACTGTATATTTCATTGCTAGATACTGTTTCATTACTCTAAATGCATATCACAGAATTACTTAACTGTAAACTGATTCTTCATACTGAGAGTTGTACTTTCTATATGTGAGTGCTATATCCAAGTTTTTCTGTGCATTTTTGATTTTTTTTTTTTGAGGTTTCTGTGTTCTAATCTAGTCTGTTTACAGTTAAAAGCATTCTCTAGACTCTGCTTGCTCCTTGATCTGTTTAAAACTTTTATTTAGTGGCTACAGCTAGGAACTGAAATTGTGCCCTTTACTATAATTGCATTTTAATTTAATTACTAAACTGAAAAATGCTTTTTCATGCTGAGACTTTTATTTTCTCTTTGTGAGTGTTCCTTTTATGCTTTTCAAGTGAGGTTTCCATGTTCTGCTCAGGTGGCATAATCTTGATAGATGCCTGTTGTATAAAGCTGGTAGTTTTGTTTGAGTTTCCTGTGTTTCTGGCAGCCATTTTCTGCTGATAGTCTGTCTTTATTATTATTGAGAGTAACAAAGCCTCCTGACTTTCTGTAGTACAAGTGATTGGGTAATAGCAGGAGCTGAGTAGTAATTTGATCTTCTAACTCTTCTATCCTTACCGGTATATAAACCCTATGTCTTGAAAAGGTTGTGCTTGTATTTATCAGGCTGTGGTTGGTATTTCATTACTGAAACTAAGCAGAAATTCCTTAAGGTTGCAAGAGCAGGATAAGTTATTTCTTACACTTATATCACTGAACTGCACTTCTGAAACACTTACAATTGTGCTATACAGTTGATCTACTACATTTTGCACTGTTTTAAATCTTTTTTACTATTTAACCACATTTATCTACTGCTTTATACTGTTTTAACAGTATTTTTCATTGCTAGATATTGTTTCATTACTCTAATTGCATGTTTACTGAATTACTTAACTGTAAACTACTTTTTCATACAGAGAATTGTATTTTCTGTTTATGAGTGCTCTATCCAAACTTTTCTGTGCAATTTTTATTTTTTGAGGTTTCTGTGTTCTAATCTTGTCTTTTTAAAGTTAAAAGCATCATCTAGAGTCTGCTTGCTCCTTGATCTATTTAAAACTTTGATTTAGCGGCTACAGCTAGGAACTCTAATAGTGTGCATTACTATAATTGCATTTTTATTTATTTATTAAATTATAAACTGCTTTTTCATACTGAGACTTGTATTTATTCTTTGTGAGTGTTCTTTCTATGCTTTTAAAGTGAGGTTTCTGTGTTCTGCTCAGGTGGCATAATCTTGAAAGAGGCATGTTGCCAAGGCCTGGTAGTTTTGTTTGAGTTTCCTATGTTTCTGACAGCCATTTTCTACTGATAGTCTGTCTTCATTATTATTGAGTGTAACAAGTCCCTCTAACCTTCTGTAGTATGAGTGATTGGGTAATAGCAGGGTCTGAGTAGTAATTTGATCTTCTAACTCTTCCATCCTTACTAGTATATAACCCCTGTTTCTTGAAAAGGTTGTGCTTATATTTATCAGGCTGTGGATGGTATTTCATTACTGAAACTAAGCGGAAATTCCTTAAGATTCCAAGAGCAAGATAAGTTATTTCTTACACTTACTTCACTGATCTGCACTTCTGAAACTCTTTTAATTGTGCTATACAGTTGGTATATTACATTTTGCAGTGTTATAAAGCTTTTTTTACTGTTTCACTGCATTTATGTACTGTTTTATACTGTTTTAACTGTATTTTTCATTGCTATATACTGTTTCCTTACTCTAACTGCATGTTTATTGAATTGTTTAACTGTAAACTGCTTTTTCATACTGAGATTTGTATTTTCTGTTTATGAGTGCTCTATCTGAGCTTTTCTGTGCATTTTCAATTTTTTGAGGTTTCTGTGATCTCATCTTGTCTGTTTGCAGTTAAAAGCATCCTCTAGAATGTGCTTGCTCATTGATCTGTTTAAAACTTTCATTTAGTGGCTACAGCTAGGAACTGTAATAGAGTGCATTACTATAATTGCATTTTTATTTAATTACTAAATTGTAAACTGCTATTTTATAATGAGACTTTTATTTTCTTTTTGTGAGTGTTCTTTCTATGCTTTAAATGTGAGGTTTCTGTGTTCTGCTCAGGTGTCATAATCTTGATAGAGGCCTGTTGTCTAGGTGTGGTAGTTTTGTTTGAGTTTCTTGTGCTTCTGGCAGCCATTTTCTGCTGATAGTCTGTCTTCATTATTATTGAGAGTAACAAGGCCTCTTGACCTTCTCTAGTATGAGTGATTGGGTAATAGCAGGGATTGAGTAGTAATTTGATCTTCTAACTCTTCCATCCTTACTGGTGTATAAACCCTATGTCTTGAAAAGGCTGTGCTTATATTTATCAGGCTGTGGTTGGTATTTCATTACTGAAACTAATTGGAAATTCCTTAAGATTCCAAGAGCAGGATAAGGTATTTCTTACACTTATTTCACTGAACTGCACTTCTGAAATGCTTATTATTGTGCTATACAGTTGATCTACTACATTTTGCACTGTTGTAAAGCTTTTTTTATGGTTTCACTGCATTTATGTACTGTTTTATACTGTTTCAACTGTATTTTCATTGCTAGATACTGTTTCATTACTCTAATTGCATATTTTCTTAATTACTTAACTGTAAACTGCTTTTTCATACTGAGAGTTGTATTTTCTGTTTGTGAGTGCTCTATACGAGCTTTTCTGTGCATTTTTGATTTTTTGAGATTTCTGTGTTCTAATCTAGTCTGTTTACACTTAAAGGCATTCCCTAGAGTCTGCTTGCTCCTTGATCTGTTTAAAACTTTCATTTAGTGGCTACAGCTAGGAACTGTAATACTGTGCATTACTATGGTTGCATTTTTATTTAATTACTAAATTGTAAACTGCTTTTTTCATACTAAGACTTGTATTTTCTCTTTGTTAGTGTTCTCTCTATGCTTTTAAAGTGAGGTTTCTGTGTTCTGCTCAGGTGGCATAATCTTGATAGAGGCCTGTTGTCTAAGCCTGGCAGTTTTTTGTGAGTTTCCTCTGTTTCTGGCAGCCATTTTCTGCTGATAGTCTGTCTTCCTTATTATTGAAAGTAACAAGGCCTGCTGACGTTCTGTAGTATGAGTGACTGGATAATAGGAGGGGCAGAGTAGTAATTTGATCTCCTAACTCCTCAATGCTTACTGGTATATAAACCCTGTGTCTTGAAAAGGCTGTGGTTGTATTTATGAGGCTGAGGATGAAATTTCATTACTGAAACTAAGTGGAAATTCCTTAAGATTCCAAGTGCAGGATAAGATATTTCTTTTACTTATTTCACTAAACTGCACTTCTGAAATCCTTATAATTGTGCTATACTGTTGATCTACTACATTTTGTACTGTTATAAAGCTTTTTTACTGTTTCTCTGCATTTATATACTGTTTTAACTGTATTTTTCATTGCTAGATACTGTTTCATTACTCTAATTTCATGTTTACTGAATTGCTTAACTGTAAACTGCTTTTTCATACTGAGAGTTGTATTTTCTGTGTATTTCTGTGTATTTTTGATTTTTTGAGGTTTCTGTGTTTTAATCTAGTCTATTTACACTTAAAAGCATTTTCTAGAGTCTGCTTGCGCCTTGATCTGTTTAAAACTTCATTAAATGGCTACAGCTAGGAACTGTAATAGTATGCATTACTATAATTTCAACTTTATTTAATTACTAAATTGTAAACTGCTTTTTCATACCGAGACTTGTATTTTCTCTTTGTGAGTGTTCTTTCTATGCTTTTAAAGTGAGGTTTCTGTGTTCTGCTCAGGTGGCATAATCTTGATGGAGGCCTGTTGTCTAGGCCTGGTGGTTTTGTTTGAGTTTCCTGTCTTTCTGGTAGCTAGTTTCTGCTGATTGTCTGTCTTCATTATTATTTAGAGTAACAAGGCCTCCAGACATTCTGTAGTATGAGTGATTGGGTAATAGCAGGGGCTGAGTAGCAATTTGATCTTCTAACTCTTCCATCCTTACTGGTATATAAACTGTGTCTTGAAAAGGTTGTGCTTGTATTTATCTGTCTGTGGATGGTATGTCATTACTGAAACTAAGCGGAAATTCCTAAAGATTCCAAGTGCAGGATAAAATATTTCTTTCACTTATTTCACTGAACTGCACTTCTGAAACGCTTATAATTGTGCTATATTGTTAATCTACTACATTTTGCACTGTTATAATGCTTTTTTTATGGTTTCTCTGCATTTATATACTGTTTTAACTGTATTGTTTTTTGCTAGATACTGTTTCATTACTCTAATTGCATGCATACTGAATTGCTTAACTGTAAACTGCTTTTTCATACTGACAGTTGTATTTTCTTTTTGTCAGTGCTCTATTCACGCTTTTCTGTGCATTTTTGATTTTTTGAGGATTCTGTGTTCTAATCTAGTCTTTTTACAGTTAAAAGCATTATTTAGAGTCTGCTTCCTCCTTGATCTCTTTAAAACTTTCATTTAGTGGCTACAGCTAGGAACTGTAATAGTGTACATTACTATAATTGCATTTTTATTTAATTACTAAATTATAAACTGCTTTTTCATACTGAGACTTGTATTTTCTCTTTGTGAGTGTTCTTTCTATGCTTTTAAAGTGAGGTTTCTGTGTTCTGTTCAGGTGGCATAATCTTGATAGAGGACTGTTGTCTAGGCCTGGTGGTTTTGTTTGAGTTTTCTGTGTTTCTGGCAACCAGTTTCTGCTGATTGTCTGTCTTCATTATTATTGAGAGTAACAAGATTTCCAGACCTTCTGTAGTACGAGTGATTGGGTAATAGTAGGGGCTGAGTAGTAATTTGATCTTCTAACTCTCCCATCCTTAATGGTATATAAACCATGTGTCATGAAAAGGTTGTGCTTGTGTTTATCTGGCTGTGGATGGTATTTCTTTACTGAAACTAAGCAAAAATTCCTTAAGATTCCAAGTGCACTTCTGAAACAGTTATAATTGTGCTATACATTTGATCTACTACATTTTTCCTTGTTATAAAGATTTTTTTACTGTTTCTCTGCATTTATGTACTGTTTTATACAGTTTTAACTGTATTTTTCATTGCTAGATACTGTTTCATTACTCTAATTGCATGTTTATTGAATTGCTTAACTGTAAACTGCTTTTTCATACTGAGATTTGTATTTTCTGTTTGTGAGTGCTCTATCTGAGCTTTTCTGTGCATTTTCAATTTTTTGAGGTTTCTGTGATCTCATCTTGTCTGTTTGCAGTTAAAAGCATCCTCTAGAGTCTGCTTGCTCATTGATCTGTTTAAAACTTTCATTTAGTGGCTACAGCTAGGAACTGTAAGAGAGTGCATTACTATAATTGCATTTTTATTTAATTACTAAATTGTAAACTGCTATTTTATAATGACACTTGTATTTTCTCTTTGTAATTGTTCTTTCTATGCTTTTAATATGAGGTTTCTGTGTTCTGCTCAGGTGGCATAATCTTGATAGAGGGCTGTTGTCTAGGTGTGGTAGTTTTGTTTGTGTTTCTTGTGCTTCTGGCAGCCATTTTCTGCTGATAGTCTGTCTTCATTATTATTGAGAGTAACAAGGCCTCTTGACCTTCTCTAGTATGAGTGATTGGGTAATAGCAGGGATTGAGTAGTAATTTGATCTTCTAACTCTTCCATCCTTACTGGTGTATAAACCCTATGTCTTGAAAAGGCTGTGCTTATATTTATCAGGCTGTGGTTGGTATTTCATTACTGAAACTAATTGGAAATTCCTTAAGATTCCAAGAGCAGGATAAGGTATTTCTTACACTTATTTCACTGAACTGCACTTCTGAAATGCTTATTATTGTGCTATATAGTTGATCTACTACATTTTGAACTGTTGTAAAGCTTTTTTTATGGTTTCACTGCATTTATGTACTGTTTTGTACTGTTTCAACTGTATTTTCATTGCTAGATACTGTTTCATTACTCTAATTGCATATTTTCTTAATTACTTAACTGTAAACTGCTTTTTCATACTGAGAGTTGTATTTTCTGTTTGTGAGTGCTCTATACGAGCTTTTCTGTGCATTTTTGATTTTTTGAGATTTCTGTGTTCTAATCTAGTCTGTTTACACTTAAAGGCATTCCCTAGAGTCTGCTTGCTCCTTGATCTGTTTAAAACTTTCATTTAGTGGCTACAGCTAGGAACTGTAATACTGTGCATTACTATGGTTGCATTTTTATTTAATTACTAAATTGTAAACTGCTTTTTTCATACTAAGACTTGTATTTTCTCCTTGTTAGTGTTCTCTCTATGCTTTTAAAGTGAGGTTTCTGTGTTCTGCTCAGGTGGCATAATCTTGATAGAGGCCTGTTGTCTAAGCCTGGCAGTTTTTTGTGAGTTTCCTCTGTTTCTGGCAGCCATTTTCTGCTGATAGTCTGTCTTCCTTATTATTGAAAGTAACAAGGCCTGCTGACGTTCTGTAGTATGAGTGACTGGATAATAGCAGGGGCAGAGTAGTAATTTGATCTCCTAACTCTTCCATGCTTACTGGTATATAAACCCTGTGTCTTGAAAAGGCTGTGGTTGTATTTATGAGGCTGAGGATGAAATTTCATTACTGAAACTAAGCGGAAATTCCTTAAGATTCCAAGTGCAGGATAAGATATTTCTTTTACTTATTTCACTAAACTGCACTTCTGAAATCCTTATAATTGTGCTATACTGTTGCTCTACTACATTTTGTACTGTTATAAAGCTTTTTTACTGTTTCTCTGCATTTATATACTGTTTTAACTGTATTTTCATTGCTAGATACTGTTTCATTACTCTAATTTCATGTTTACTGAATTGCTTAACTGTAAACTGCTTTTTCATACTGAGAGTTGTATTTTCTGTGTATTTCTGTGTATTTTTGATTTTTTGAGGTTTCTGTGTTCTAATCTAGTCTGTTTACACTTAAAAGCATTTTCTAGAGTCTGCTTGCACCTTGATCTGTTTAAAACTTCATTAAATGGCTACAGCTAGGAACTGTAATAGTGTGCATTACTATAATTGCATTTTTATTTAATTACTAAATTGTAAACTGCTTTTTCATACCGAGACTTGTATTTTCTCTTTGTGAGTGTTCTTTCTATGCTTTTAAAGTGAGGTTTCTGTGTCCTGCTCAGGTGGCATAATCTTGATGGAGGCCTGTTGCCTAGGCCTGGTGGTTTTGTTTGAGGTTCCTGTGTTTCTGGCAGCTAGTTTCTGCTGATTGTCTGTCTTCATTATTATTTAGAGTAACAAAGCTTCCGGACATTCTGTAGTATGAGTGAATGGGTAATAGCAGGGGCTGAGTAGTAATTTGATCTTCTAACTCTTCCATCCTTACTGGTATATAAACCGTGTCTTGAAAAGGTTGTGCTTGTATTTATCTGTCTGTGGATGCTATTTTATTACTGAAACTATGCGGAAATTCCTAAAGATTCCAACTGCAGGATAAGATATTACTTATTTCACTGAACTGCACTTCTGAAACGCTTATAATTGTGCTATACAGTTGATCTACTACATTTTGCACTGTTATAATGCTTTTTTTATGGTTTCTCTGCATTTATATACTGTTTTAACTGTATTGTTTTTTGCTAGATACTGTTTCATTACTCTAATTGCATGCATACTGAATTGCTTAACTGTAAACTGCTTTTTCATACTGACAGTTGTATTTTCTTTTTGTCAGTGCTCTATTCACGCTTTTCTGTGCATTTTTGATTTTTTGAGGATTCTGTGTTCTAATCTAGTCTTTTTACAGTTAAAAGCATTATTTAGAGTCTGCTTCCTCCTTGATCTCTTTAAAACTTTCATTTAGTGGCTACAGCTAGGAACTGTAATAGTGTACATTACTATAATTGCATTTTTATTTAATTTCTAAATTATAAACTGCTTTTTCATACTGAGACTTGTATTTTCTCTTTGTGAGTGTTCTTTCTATGCTTTTAAAGTGAGGTTTCTGTACTCTGCTCAGGTGGCATAATCTTGATAGTGGACTGTTGTCTAGGCCTGGTGGTTTTGTTTGAGTTTCCTGTGTTTCTGGCAGCCAGTTTCTGCTGATTGTCTGTCTTCATTATTATTGAAAGTAACAAGGTCTCCAGACCTTCTGTAGTATGAGTAATTGGGTAATAGTAGGGGCTGAGTAGTAATTTGATCTTCTAACTCTCCCATCCTTAATGGTATATAAACCATGTGTCATGAAAAGGTTGTGCTTGTGTTTATCTGGCTGTGGATGGTATTTTCTTTACTGAAACTAAGCAAAAATACCTTAAGATTCCAAGTGCACTTCTGAAACAGTTATAATTGTGCTATACATTTGATCTACTACATTTTCCTTGTTATAAAGATTTTTTTACTGTTTCTCTGCATTTATGTACTGTTTTATACAGTTTTAACTGTATCTTTCATTGCTAGATACTGTTTCATTACTCTAATTGCATGTTTATTGAATTGTTTAACTGTGAACTGCTTTTTCATACTGAGATTTGTATTTTCTGTTTGTGAGTGCTCTATCCGAGCTTTTCTGTGCATTTTCAATTTTTTGAGGTTTCTGTGATCTCATCTTGTCTGTTTGCAGTTAAAAGCATCCTCTAGAGTCTGCTTGCTCCTTGATCTGTTTAAAACTTTCATTTAGTGGCTACAGCTAGGAACTGTAATAGAGTGCATTACTATAATTGCATTTTTATTTAATTACTAAATTGTAAACTGCTATTTTATAATGAGACTTTTATTTTCTTTTTGTGAGTGTTCTTTCTATGCTTTTAATGTGAGGTTTCTGTGTTCTGCTCAGGTGGCATAATCTTGATAGACGGCTGTTGTCTAGGTCTGGTAGTTTTGTTTGAGTTTCTTGTGCTTCTGGCAGCCATTTTCTGCTGATAGTCTGTCTTCATTATTATTGAGAGTAATAAGGTCCCTTGACCTTCTGTAGTAAGAGTGATTGGGTAATAGCAGGGACTGAGTAGTAATTTGATCTTCTAACTCTTCCATCCTTACTGGTGTATAAACCCTATGTCTTGAAAAGGTTGTGCTTGTATTTATCAGGCTGTGGATGGTATTTCAATATTGAAACTAATTGGAAATTCCTTAAGATTCCAAGAGCAAGATAAGGTATTTCTTAGTCTTATTTCACTGGACTGCACTTCTGAAATGCTTATAATTGTGCTATACAGTTGATCTACTAAATTTTGCACTCTTATAAAGCTTTTGTTACTTTTTCTCTGCATTTATGTACTGTTTTATACTGTTTTAACTGTATTTTCATTGCTAGATACTGTTTCATTACTCTAATTGCATGTTTA
>NC_056751.1:266130767-266178267 GCF_019279795.1 Protopterus annectens
TACTTTTCATGTTTAGTGAATTACTTAACTGTAAACTGCTTTTTCATACTGAGAGTTGTATTTTCTGTTTGTGAGTGCTCTATCCAAGCATTTCTGTGCATTTTTGCTTTTTTGAGGTTTCTGTGTTCTAATCTTCTCTGTTTACAGTTAAAACCATGCTCTAGAGTCTGCTTGCTCCTTGATCTGTTTAAAACTTTAATTTAGTGGCTACAGTTTGAACTGTAATCGTGTGCATTACTATAATTCATTTTCATTTAATTACTAAATTGTAAACAGCTTTTTCATACTGAGACTTGTATTTTCTCTTTGTAAGTGTTCTTTCTATGCTTTTAATGTGAAGTTTCGAGTGATTGGGTAATAGCAGGGGCTGTATAGTAATTTTATCTTCTAACTCTTCCATACTTACTAGTATATAAACCCTGTGTCCTGAAAATTTTGTTTGTATTTATAATGCTGTGGATGATATTTCATTACTGAAACTAAGCAGAAATTTCTTAAGATTCCAAGTGCAGGATAAGGTATTTCTTACACTTATTTCACTGAACTGCACTTCTAAAACGCTTATAATTGTGCTATACAGTTGATCTACTATATTTTGCCCTCTCATAAAGCTTTTTTTACTGTTTCTCTGCATTTATGTGCTGTTTTATACTATTTAAACAGTATTTTCCTTTGCTAGATACTGTTTCATTACTCTAATTGCAAGTTTACTGAATTGCATTAACTGTAAACTGCTTTTTCATACTGAGAGTTGTATTTTCTGTTTGTTAGTACTCTCTCCGAGCTTTTCTTTGCATTTTTGATTTTTTGAGGTTTCCGTGTTCTAATCTAGTCTGTTTACAGTTAAAAGCATTCTGTAGAGTCTGCTTGCACCTTGATCTATTTAAAACTTTCATTTAGTGGCTACAGCTAGGAATTGCAATAGTGTGGATAACTATAATTGAATTTTTATTTAATTTCTAAATTGTAAACTGCTTTTTCATACTGAGACTTATATTTTCTTTTCGTGAGTGTTCTTTCTATGCTTTAAAGTGAGGTTTCTGTGTTCTGCTCAGATGGCATAATGTTGATAAAGGCCTGTTGTCTAGGCCTGGTAATTTTGTTTGAGTTTCCTGTGTTTCTGGCAACCATTTTCTGCTGATAGTCTGTCGTCATTATTATTGAGAGTAACAAGGCCTCCTGACCTTCTGTAGTATGAGTGATTGGGTAATAGCAGGGGCTGAGTAGTAATTTGATCTTCTAATTCTTCCATCCTTACTGGTATATAAACCCTGTGTCTTGAAAAGGCAGTGCTTGTATTTCTCAGGCTGTGTATCGTATTTCATTACTGAACCTAAGCGGAAATTCCTTAAGATTCCAAGAGCAGGATAAGTTATTTCTTACACTTATTTCACTGAACTGCACTTCTGAAATGTTTATAATTCTGCTATACAGTTCATCTACTACATTTTGCATGGTTATAAAGCTTTTTTTACTGTTTCTCTGCATTTATGTACTGTTTTATACTGTTTAAAATGTATTTTGCTTTGCTAGATACTGTTTCATTATTCTAATTGCATGTTTACTGAATTGCTTAACTGTAAACTGCTTTTTTATACTCAGAGTTGTATTTTCTGTATGTGAGTGCTCTATCCCAGCTTTTCTGTGCATTTTTAATTTTTTGAGATTTCTGTGTTCTAATCTTGTCTGTTTACAGTTAAAAGCATCTTCTAGAGTCTGGTTCTTCCTTGATCTGTTTAAAACTTTCATTTAGTGGCTACAGCTAGGAACTGTAATAGTGTGCATTACTATAATTGCATATTTAATTAATAAATTGTAAACTGCATTTTCATACTGAGACTTGTATTTTCTCTTTGTGAGTCTTCTTTCTATGCTTTTACAGTGAGGATTCTGTGTTCTGCTCAGGTGGCATTATACTGATAGAGGCCTGTTGTCTAGGCCTGGTAGTTTTGTTTGAGTTTCCTGTGTTTCTGGCAGCCCTTTTCTGCTGATAGTCTGTCTTCATTAGTATTGAGAGTAACAAGGCCTCCTGACCTTCTGTAGAACGAGTGAATGGGTAACAGCAGGGGCTGAGTAGTAATTTGATCTTCTAACTCTTCCATCCTTACTAGTATATAAACCCTGTGTCTTGAAAAGGTTGTGCTTGTATTTATCAGACTGTGGATGGTATTTCATTACTGAAACAAATCAGAAATTCCTTAAGATTCCAAGAGCAGGATAAGTTATTTCTTATACTTGTTTCACTGAACTGCACTTCTGAAACTCTTATAATTGTGCTATACAGTTGATCTACTATGTTTTGCACTGTTATACAGCTTTTTTTACTGTTTCACTGCATTTATGTACTGTTTTATACTATTTTACTCTATTTTTCATTGCTAGATACTGTTTCATTACTCTAATTGCATGTTTACTGAATTACTTAACTGCAAACTGCTTTTTCATACTGAGAGCTGTATTTTCTGTTAGTGAGTGCTCTATCTGAGCTTTTCTGTGCATTTTTGATTTTTTTGATGTTTCTGTGTTCTAATATATTCTGTTTACAGTTAAATGAACCCTCTAGGGCCTGGTTCCTCCTTGATCGGTTTAAAACTTTCATTTAGTGGCTACAGCTAGCAACTGTAATAGTGTGCATTTATATCATTGCATTTTTATTTAATTACTCAACTGTAAACTGCTTTTTCATACTGAGACTTGCATTTTTTCTTTCTGAGTGTTCTTTCTATGCTCTTAAAGTGAGGTTTCTGTGTTCTGCTCAGGTGACATAATCTTGATAGAGGTCTGTTGTCTAGGCCTGGTAGTTTTGTTTGAGTTTCTTGTGTTTCTGGCAGCCATTTTCTGCTGATAGTCTGTCTTCATTATTATTGAAAATAAGAAGGCCTCCTGACATTCTGTAGTATGAGTGATTGGGTTATAGCAAGGGCTGAGAAGTAAGTTGATCTTCTAACTCTTCCATCCTTACTGGTATATAAAGCCTGTGTCTTGAAAAGGTTGTGCTTGTATTTATCAGGCTGTGGATGGTATTTCATTACTGAAACTAAGCAGAAATTCCTTAAGATTCCAAGAGAAGGATAAGTTATTTCTTAAACTTATTTCACTGAACTGCACTTCTGAAACACTTTTAATTGTGCCATACAGATGATCTACTATATTTTGCACTGGTATGAAGCTTTTTTACTGTTTCACTGCATTTATGTACTGATTTTACTGTATTTTTCATTGCTAGATACTTTTTCATTACTCTAATTGCACGTTTACTGACTTACTAAACTGTAAACTGCTTTTTCATACTGAGAGTTTTATTTTCTGTTTGTGAGCGCACTATCCGAGCTTTTCTGTGAATGTTTGACGTTTTGAGGTTTCTGTGTTCTAAGCACGTCTGTTTACAGTTAAAGTATTCTCTGGAGTCTGCTTGCTCCTTGATCTGTTTAAAACTTTCAGTTAGTAGCTACAGCTAAGAACTGTAATAGTGTGCATTACTATAATTGCCTTTTTATTTAATTACTAAATTGTAAACTGCTTTTTCATACTGAGAGTTGTATTTTGTCTTTGTGAGTGTTCTTTCTAAGCTTTTAAAGTGAGGTTTCTGTGTTCTGTTCAGGTGGCATAATCTTGATAGAGGCCTGTTGTCTAGGCCTGGTAGTTTTGTTTGAGTTTCTTGTGTTTCTGGCAGCCATTTTCTGCTGATAGTCTGTCTTCATTAGTATTGAGAGTAACAGGTCCTCCTGACCTTCTATAGTACGAGTGATTGGGTAATATCAGGGGCTGAGTAGTATTTTGATCTTCTAACTCTTCCATCTGTTCTGGTATATAAACCCTGTGTCTTGAAAATGTTGTGCTTGTATTTATCATGCTGTGGATAGTATTTCATTACTGAAAATAAGTGGAATTTCCTTAAGATTCCAAATGCAGGATAAGGTATTTCTTACACTTATTCACTGAACTGTACTTCTGAAACACATATAATTGTGCTATACAGTTGATCTACTACATTTTGCCCTGTTATATAGCTTTTTTTACTTTTCTTCTGCATTTATGTACTGTTTTATACTGCTTTAATTGTATTTTTCATAGCTAGATACGATTTCATTACTCTAATTACATGTTTACTGAATTACTTTTTTATACTGTTATGTACTGTTTTATACTGTTTTAATTGTATTTTTCATAGCTAGATACGATTTCATTACTCTAATTACATGTTTACTGAATTACTTAAATGCAAACTGGTTTTTCATACTGAGAGCTGTATTTTCTGTTTGTGAGTGCTCTATCTGAGCTTTTCTGTGCATTTTTTATTTTTTGATACTTCTGTGTTCTAATATATTCTGTTTACAGTTAAAAGCATCCTCTAGAGTCTGCTTCCTCCTTGATCTGTTTAAAACTTTCATTTAGTGGCTACAGCTAGGAACTGTATTAGTGTGCATTACTAAAATTGCATTTTTATTTAATTACTAAATTGTACACTGCTTTTCATACTGAGACTTGTATTTTCTCTTTGTGAGTGTTCTTTCTTTGCTTTTAAAGTGAAGTTTCTGTGTTCTGCTCAGGTGGCATAATCTTGATAAAGGCCTGTTGTCTAGGCCTGATAGTTTTGTTTGAGTTTCCTGTGTTTCTGGCAGCCATTTTCTGCTGATAGTCTGTCTTCATTATTATTGAGAGTAACAAGGCCTCCTGACCTTCTGTAGTACGAGTGATTGGGTTATAGCAGGGGCTGAGAAGTCATTTGATCTTCTAACTCTTCCATCCTTACTGCTATATAAACCCTGTGTCTTGAAAAGGTTGTGCTTGTATTTATCAGGCTGTGGATGGTATTTCATTACTGAAACTAAGCAGAAATTCCTTAAGATTCTAAGAGCAGGATAAGTTATTTCTTAAACTTATTTCACTTAACTGCACATCTGAAACACTTATAATTGTGCTATGCAGTTGATCTACTACATTTTGCACTGTTATAAAGCTTTTTTACTGTTTCACTGTATTTATGTACTTTGTATACTATTTTAACTGTATTGTTCATTGCTAGATACTGTTTCATTACTCTAATTGCATGTTTACTGACTTACTTAACTGTAAACCGCTTTTTCTTACTGCAAGTGGTATTTTCTGTTTGTAAGTGCTCTATCCGAGCTTTTATGTGCATTTTTGATTTTTTGAGGTTTCTGTGTTCTAATCTTGTCTGTTTCCAGTTAAAAGCATCCCCTAGAGTCTGCTTGCTCCTTCAATTAGTTGCTAGAGCTAGGAACTCTAATAAAGTACATTTCTATAATTGCAATTTTATATAATTACTAAATTGTAAACTGCTTTTTCATACTGAGACTTGTATTTTCTCTTTGTGAGTGTTCTTTCTATGCTTTTAAAGTGAGATTTCTGTGTTCTGCTCAGGTGGCATAATCTAGATAGAGACCTTTTGTCTAGGCCTGGTAGTTTTGTTTGAGTGTCCTGTGTTTTTGGCAGCCATTTTCTGCTGATTGTCTGTCTTCATTATTATTGAGAGTAACAAGGCCTCCTGACCTTATGTAATACGAGTGATTGGGTAATAGCAGGAGTTGAGCAGTAATTTGACCTTTTAACTCTTCCATCCTTATGGTATATAAACCCTGGGTCTTGAAAAGGTTGTGCTTGTATTTATCAGGCTGTGGATGGTATTTCATTACTGGAACTAAGCAGAAATTCCTTATCTTTCCAAGAGCAGGATAAGTTATTTCTTACACTTATTTCACTGAACTGCACTTCTGAAACTCTTATAATTGTGCTATACAGTTGATCTACTGCATTTTGCACTGTTATACAGCTTTTTTACTGTTTCATTGCATTTATGTACTTGTTATACTCTTTTTACTGTATTTTGCATTGCTATATACTGTTTCATTACTCTAATTGCATGTTTACTGAATTACGTAACTGCAAACTGCTTTTTCACACTGAGAGCTGTATTTTCTGTTTGTGAGTGCTCTATCTGAGCTTTTCTGTGCATTTTTGATTTTTTGATTTTTCTGTGTTCTAATATATTCTGTTTACAGTTAAAAGCACCCTCTAGAGTCTGCTTCCTCCTTGATCTGTTTAGAAGTTTAAAATTTTCATTTAGTGGCTACAGCTAGCAACTGTAATAGTGTGCATTACTATAATTGCATTTTTATTTAATTACTAAATTGTAAACTGCTTTTTCATATGGAGACTTGTATTTTCTCTTTGTGAGTGTTCTTTCTCTGCTTTTAAAGTGAGGTTTCTGTGTTCTGCTCAGGTGGCATAATCTTGATAGAGGCCTGCTGTCTAGGCTTGGTAGTTTTGTTTGAGTTTCCTTTGTTTCTGGCAGCCATTTTCTGCTGGCTGTCTGTCTTCATTAGTATTGAGAGTAACAAGGCCTCCTGACCTTCTGTAGTACAAGTGATTGGATAATAGCAGGGGCTGAGTAGTAATTTGATCTTCTAACTCTTCCATTCTTACTGGTATATAAGCCCTGTGTTTTGCAAATGTTGTCCTTGTATTTATCACACTGTGGATGGTGTTTCATTACTGAAACTATGCAGAAATTCCTTAAGATTCCAAGAGCAAGACAAGTTATTTCATAAACTTATTTCACTGAACTGCAATTCTGAAACACTTATAATTGGGCTGGCAGTTGATCTACTACATTTTGCACTGTTATAAAGCTTTTTTTACTGTTTCACTGTATTTATGTACTGTTTTATACTGTTTTAACTGTATTTTTCATTGCTATATACTGTTTCATTACTCTAATTGCATGTTTACTGAATTACTTAACTGTAAACTGCTTTATCTTACTGAGAGTTGTATTTTCTGTTTCTAAGTGCTCTATCCGAGCTTTTATGTGCATTTTTGATTTTTTGAGGTTTCTGTGTTCTTATCTTGTCTGTTTCCAGTTAAAAGCATCCCCTAGAGTCTGCTTGCTCCTTCATTTAGTTGCTAGAGCTAGGAACTCTAATAAAGTACATTTCTATAATTGCAATTTTATATAATTACTAAATTGTAAACTGCTTTTTCATACTGAGACTTGTATTTTCTCTTTGTGAGTGTTCTTTCTATGCTTTTAAAGTGAGGTTTCTGTGTTCTGCTCAGGTGGCATAATCTAGATAGAGACCTTTTGTCTAGGCTTGGTAGTTTTGTTTGAGTGTCCTGTGTTTTTGGCAGCCATTTTCTGCTGATTGTCTGTCTTCATTATTATTGAGAGTAACAAGGCCTCCTGACCTTATGTAATATGAGTGATTGGGTAATAGGAGGAGTTGAGCAGTAATTTGACCTTCTAACTCTTCCATCCTTAATGGTATATAAACCCTGGGTCTTGAAAAGGTTGTGCTTGTATTTATCAGGCTGTGGATGGTATTTCATTACTGGAACTAAGCAGAAATTCCTTAACTTTCCAAGAGCAGGATAAGTTATTTCTTACACTTATTTCACTGAACTGCACTTCTAAAACTCTTATAATTGTGCTATACAGTTGATCTACTGCATTTTGCACTGTTATACAGCTTTTTTACTGTTCCATTGCATTTATGTACTTGTTATACTTTTTTTACTGTATTTTGCATTGCTAGATACTGTTTCATTACTCTAATTGCATGTTTACTGAATTATGTAACTGCAAACTGCTTTTTTACACTGAGAGCTGTATTTTCTGTTTGTGAGTGCTCTATCTGCTTTTCTGTGCATTTTTGATTTTTTGATTTTTCTGTGTTCTAATATATTCTGTTTACAGTTAAAAACACCCTCTAGAGTCTGCTTCCTCCTTGATCTGTTTAGAAGTTTAAAACTTTCATTTAGTGGCTACAGCTAGCAACTGTAATAGTGTGCATTACTATAATTGCATTTTTATTTAATTACTAAATTGTAAACTGCTTTTTCATATGGAGACTTGTATTTTCTCTTTGTGAGTGTTCTTTCTCTGCTTTTAAAGTGAGGTTTCTGTGTTCTGCTCAGGTGGCATAATCTTGATAGAGGCCTGCTGTCTAGGCTTGGTAGTTTTGTTTGAGTTTCCTTTGTTTCTGGCAGCCATTTTCTGCTGACTGTCTGTTTTCATTAGTATTGAGAGTAACAAGGCCTCCTGACCTTCTGTAGTACAAGTGATTGGATAATAGCAGGGGCTGAGTAGTAATTTGATCTTCTAACTCTTCCATTCTTACTGGTATATAAGCCCTGTGTTTTGCAAATGTTGTCCTTGTATTTATCACACTGTGGATGGTGTTTCATTACTGAAACTATGCAGAAATTGCTTAAGATTCCAAGAGCAAGATAAGTTATTTCATAAACTTATTTCATTGAACTGCAATTCTGAAACACTTATAATTGTGCTGGCAGTTGATCTACTACATTTTCCACTGTTATAAAGCTTTTTATACTGTTTCACTGTATTTATGTACTGTTTTATACTGTTTTAACTGTATTTTTCATTGCTATATACTGTTTCATTACTCTAATTGCATGTTTACTGAATTACTTAACTGTAAACTGCTTTATCTTACTGAGAGTTGTATTTTCTGTTTCTAAGTGCTCTATCCGAGCTTTTATGTGCATTTTTGATTTTTTTTAGGTTTCTGTGTTCTAATCTTGTCTGTTTTCAGTTAAAAGCATCCTCTAGAGTCTGCTTGTTCCTTGATCTGTTTAAAACTTTCATTTAGGTGCTACAGTTAGGCACTCTAATAGAGTGCATTACTATAATTGCATTTTTATATAATTACTAAATTGTAAACTGCGTTTTCATACTGAGACTTGTATTTTCTCTTTTTGAGTGTTCTTTCTATGCTTTTAATGTGAGGTTTCTGTGCTCTGCTCAGGGGGCATAACCTTGATAGAGGCATGTTGTCTAGGCCTGGTAGTTTTGTTTGATTTGCCTGTGTTTTTGGCAGCCATTTTCTGCTGATAGTCTGTCTTCATTATTATTGAGAGTAACAAGGCCTCCTGACCTTCTGTAGTACAAGTGATTGCATAATAGCAGGGGTTGAGTAGTAGTTTGATCTTCTATCTCTTCCATCCTTACTGGTATATAAGCCATGTGTCTTGAAAAGGTTGTGCTTGTACTTATCAGGCTATGGATGGTATTTCATTACTGAAACTAAGCGGAAATTCCTTAAGATTCCAAGAGCAGGATAAGTTATTTCTTAAACTTATTTCAATGAACTGCACTTCTGAAACTCTTATACTTTTGCTATACAGTTGATCTACTGCATTTTGCACTGGTATAAATCTTTTTTACTGTTCACTGCATTTATTAGCTGTTTTATACTGTTTTAATTGTATTTTTCATTGCTAGATACTGTTTCATTACTCTAATTACATGTTTACTTAATTACTTAACTGTAAACTGCTTTTTCATACTCAGAGCTGTATTTTCTGTTTGTGAGTGCTTTATCTTAGCTTTTATGTATATTTTTGATTTTTTGAGGTTTCTGTGTTCTAATTTATTCTGGTTACAGTTAAAAGCATTCTCTAGAGTCTGCTTGCTCCTTGATCTCTTTAACATTTTCATTTAGTGGCTACAGCTAGGAACTGTAATAGTGTGCATTACTATAATTGCATTTTTATTTCATTACTAAATTGTAACTGCTTTTTCATACTGAGACTTGAATTTTCTCTTTGTGAGTTTTCTTTCTATGCTTTTACAGTGAGGTTGCTGTGCTCTGCTCAGGTGGGATAATCTTGATAGAGGTCTGTTGTCTAGACCTGGTATTTTAGTTTGAGTTTCCTGTGTTTCTGGCAACCATTTTCTGCTGATAGTCTGTCTTCATTTTTATTGAGAGTAACAAGGCCTCCTGACCTTCTGTAGTATGAGAGATTGGGTTATAGCAGAGGCGGAGTAGTAATTTGATCTTCTAACTCTTCCATCCTTACTGGTATGGAAACTCTCTGTCTTGAAAAGGTTGAGCTTGTATTTATCAGGCTGTGGATGATATTTCATTACTGAAACTAAGCAAAAATTCCTTAAGAATCCAAGAGCATTATAAGTTATTTCTTAAACTTATTTCACTGAACTGCACTTCTGAAACTCTTATAATTGTGCCATACAGTTGATCTACTACATTTTGCACTGTTATAAAGCTTTTTACTGTTTCCCTGCATTAATGTACTGTTTTATACTGTTTTAACTGTATTTTTCATTGCTAGAAATTGTTTCATTACTCTAATTGCATGCTTACTGAATTACTTAACTGTAAACTGCTTTTTCATACTGAGAGTTGTATTTTCTGTTAGTGACTGCTCTATCTGAACTTTTCTGTGCATTTTTGATTTTTTGAGGTTTCTGTGATCTAATCAAGTCTGTTTACAGATAAAAGCATTTTCTAGAGTCTGCTTGCTACTTGATCTGTTTAAAACTTTCATTTAGTGGCTACAGCTAAGAACTGTAATAGTGTACATTACTATAATTGCATTTTTATTTAATTACTAAATTGTAAACTGCTTTTTCATACTGAGACTTGTATTTTCTCTTTATGAGTGTTCTTTCTATGCTTTTAAAGTAATGTTTATGTGTTCTGCTCAGGTGGCATATCTTGATAGGGGCCTGTTGTCTAAGTCTGGTAGTTTTGTTTGAGGTTCCTATGTTTCTGGCAGTCATTTTCTGCTGATAGTCTGTCTTCATTAGTATTGAGAGTAACAAGGCCTCCTGACCTTCTGTAGTATGAGTGATTGGGTAATATCAGGGGCTGAGTAGTAATTTGACCTTCTAACTCTTACATCCTTACTGGTATATAAACCCTGTGTCTTGAAAAGGTTGTGCTTATATTTATCAGGCTGTGGATGGTATTTCATTACAGAAACTAAGCGGAAATTCCTTAAGATGCCAAGAGTGGGATAAGTAATTTCTTACACTTATTTCACTGAACTACATTTCTGAAATGCTTATAATTGTGCTATACAGTTGATCTACTACATTTTACACTGTTATAAAGCTTTTTTACTGTTTCACTGCATTTATGTACTGTTTTATACTGTTTAGCTATATTTTCTATTGTTAGATACGGCTTCATTACTCTAATTGCATGTTTACTGAATTACTTAACTGTAAACTGCTTTTTCATACTGAGAGTTGTATTTTATGTTTGTGAGTGCTCTATCTGAGCTTTTCTGTGCATTTTTGATTTTTTGAGGTTTCTGTGTTCTAATCAAGTTTCTTTACAGTTAAAAGCATTCAATAGAGTCTGCTTGCTCCTTGATCTGTTTAAAACTTTCATTTAGTGGCTACAGCTGAGAACTGTAATAGTGTGCATTACTATAATTGCATTTTTATTTAATTACTAAATTGTAAACTGTTTTTTCATACTGAGACTTGTATTTTCTCTTTCTGAGTGTTCTTTCTATGCTTTTAAAGTGAGGTTTCTATGTTCTGCTCAGTTGGCATAATCTTGATAGAGGCCTGTTGTCTAGGCCTGGTAGTTTTGTTTGAGTTTCCTGTGTTTCTGGCAGCCATTTTTTGCTGATAGTCTTTCTTCATTATTATTGAGAGTAACAAGGCCTCCTGACCTTCTGTAGTACGAGTGATTGGGTAATAGCAGGGGCTGAGTAGTAATTTGATCTTCTAACTCTTCCATCCTTAATAAACCCTGTGTCTTGAAAAGGTTGTGCTTGTATTTATAATGGATGGTATTTCATTACTGAAACTAACCAGAAATTCCTTAAGATTCCAAGTGCAGGATAAGGTACTTCGTACACTTATTTCACTGGACTGCACTTCTGAAATGCTTATAATTGTGCTATACAGTTGGTCTACTACATTTAGCCCTGTTATAAAGCTTTTTTTACTGTTTCTCTGCATTTATGTACTGTTTATACTGTTTTAACTGTATTTTTCATTGCTAGATACTGTTTCATTACTCTAATTGCATGTTTACTGAATTGCTTAACTGTAAACACCTTTTTCATACTGAGAGTTGTATTTTCTGTTTGTGAGTGCTCTATCTGAGCTTTTCTGTGCATTTTCAATTTTTTGAGGTTTCTGTGTTCTAATCTTGTCTGTTTACAGTTAAAAGCATCCTCTAGTGTCTTCTTGCTCCTTGATCTGTTTCAAACATTTGTTTAGTGGCTACAGCTAGGAACTGTAATAATGTGCATTACTATAATTGCATTTTTATTTAATTACTAAATTGTAACCAACATTTTCATACTGAGACTTGTATTTTCTCTTTGTGAGTGTTTTTTTATCCTTTTAAAATGAGGTTTCTGTGTTCTGCTCAGGTGGCATAATCTTGATAGAGGCCTGTTGTCTAGGCCTGGTAGTTTTGTTTGAGTTTCCTGTGTTTCTAGCAGCCTTTTCCTGCTGATAGTCTGTCTTCATTAGTATTGAGTGTAGCAAGCCCTCCTGACCTTCTGTAGTATGAGTGATTGGGTAATAGCAGGGCTCAGTAGTCATTTGATCTTCTAACTCTTCCATCCTTACTGGTATAATCCCTGAGTCTTCAAAATATTGTGCTTGTATTTATCATGCTGTGGATGGTATTTCATTACTGAAACTAAGTGGAAATTCCTTAAGAGTCCAAGTGCAGGTTAAGGTATTTCTTACACTTATTTCACTGAACTGCACTTCTGAAACACTTATAATTGTACTATACAGTTGATCTTCTACATTTTGCCCTGTTATAAAACTTTTTTTACTTTTTCTCTTCATTTATGTACTGTTGTATACTGTTTTAACTGTGTTTTTCATTGCTAGATACTGTTTCATTACTCCAATTGCATGTTTACTGAATTGCTTAACTGTAAACTGCTTTTTCATACTGAGAGTTGTATTTTCTGTTTGTGAGTGCTCTATCCGAGCTTTTCTGTGCATTTTTGATTTTTTGAAGTTTCTGTGTTCTAATCTAGTCTGTTTGCAGTTAAAAATATTCTCTAGAGTCTGCTTGTTCCTTGATCTGTGTAAAACTTTCACTTAGTGGCTACAGCTAGGAACTGTTATTTTTCCCACCCACCCTCCTTAGTGTTGTGGTGTTCTTATACTTGGTGGGTTTGCAGTTGCTCGCCATACTGTATATTTGATCTGTGACACTCCTGCCAGTCTAGTGTCATTAGTTCATTCAATCTAGTAGAGAACATTTGTGAAGGTCAACCCACTCAGATTCTTAACCTTGAATTAACTTCTGTTCCAGCTTTCTCCATTTTCACTTTACTGAAATACAAATGTTACTGAAAAAAATTCTAAGCTTACTTCCTCCCTTTCCTGTAACAAGTCTTGTCCAAATACAGATTTGCTGTATCCAGGACTGTTTGTAAATCCCTACCCCCACTTAACTAGGGTTAAACTATTCCTGGCGCCATAAAGTCTGCTTTTCAAAGTTTCCCTTGCAGCTAGCCAGCTTTTTAGTTTTAGCACTAAAATCTGTTTCTTTGAGCTCAGAACATGTCATGTAAGCACTAAATAAGCTACAAATTACGACAGCACTCAAATTTCCTTACTTGTCTAGAGGAAAACTGTTTTTAGTACTTAATAAATAAGCACCTATCCAGGCATGTCTAAAGGTCAGCTTCTGGTGTTTTCTCCTGTCTACCTGATGAATCTGGGCATCTTGGGACAATGCAGCAATTGCCTCATCTACACAGACAGCCCTCTCCTTCTACCACCCAACACTTTGACCTGTGAGAGATGCACTTATGTAGCCATACTGGAAGCAAAGCTCTCTTCTCCAAAGACTGGACTAGACAGTCAAGAAGAGAAAGTAAACACTTGCACCGCACCACACTCATCACATAGTCCCTCAAAACCTACACCACCAAAACACACACACAGAAGCACAAAACACACATCTACATTCGCAGAGGCTCTCAGCAAAAATCTGCCCAAACAACTGAGACCTCCAAAGCAGAAATGCAAGCAATCTCCACCTCCCAACACAACCCTAATGACACATAGCCCACATACTCAGTGTGCCACTCAACTACAGCCCATAAGGCATAACGTACTCAACACTCTAGTCATAGGTGACTCTTTAGTCAGGCACACTGATGTTCCACTCACCAGGCTAAACAAGGAGAAAGTTACTGTCAGCTGCCTGTCGGGTGCCAGGATCCAACACATAATGCACGCAGTTAGGTCACTCCATAACAAGTATAAATATGACTTTGTCATTGTCCATGTTGTTGTGAATGATCTGAGACATACCTCTCTGGACTACATGAAAAGAGACATGGAGGAGCTCTCCAATCTTGTAGCCCAGGCAGATATGACCCTAACCCTGAGGAGCATCCTGCCATCACCCAGAGTGATACCACAGTACAAGGACAAAATGATTGACTTCAACAACTGGCTAAGCTTCTAGTGTCATTCTAAGGGAATCCAGTATCTGTCTGCCTGGGATGACATGATCGACAGACCACGCTGCTTTGCCAGAGATGGCTTGTACCTGTTGCCCTTGGGATTCCGGATACTGGCAAAGGCTCTTGCCACCCCTATAGTGCCTTTTTTAGGCAAGGTTCAAATGACAAATTCACCACCATAACAGGTAGAAGCAAGCAAAATCTGAGGGTAATGCTACTCAATGCTAGAAGTCTAAATCCCAAAATGCATTAACTCTAGGCACTCCTTAAAATGGAGAACATCGACATCTGTGCAGTGACAGAGATCTGGTTCAAAGCTCCAGAGAGCACCCCTGCATTACTAGGCTATAATTCATACCACGCCTTTCGGCCACCAAACCCGGGCCAAAACACTAAAGGTGGAGGCGTGTCCATATTCATTAAGGATATCCACACCTCCAAGCTAGTTGCTCAGCATAATGCATCCGAGATTATCAAAGTTCAAGCTAACTCTGGGCAAAACCGCAATCCATATTGTAGCTTGCTACAGACCCCCACCATGCCCCAGGATTGCCACTCCTCTTTTCTTGATACACTGGAAAATATTGAGGTATAACCCAACATCCTAATAATGGGTGATTTCAAGTACCCCACCATTAACTGGGAAAACTACTCATGTACCAACTCTTTTGCTCAACATTTTCTGGAATTCATCAATTCCAATGGCTTGGATCAACTTATCCACACCCCCACCAGGGGCAGCAATATCCTAGACCTGGTCATCACCAACATGGGCGACCGGTGTTCCACACCAGAGGTCATCTCCTCATTGGTCAGATCCGACCACAAGCTAATCACCCTAGACATCCACATCCTGCTCCCCCCCCCCAATTAGGAAAACAACCGTAAAAAAAATTTCCAAAGCTAACTTCATGATTCTTAAGACAGAAGTGGCAAACTTTCACGACACCCATACAGATGGACAATAGAGGTACGACTGCTGAATCCTACACAAATGCTCTTTATAAGCACTTACATGAGTGCATGGAACGTGCTATCCCTAACAGAACCAAGATGCTATCCTCCAAAAAAAGTAAGCCAATCTGGTGGTCTTCTGCCATAAACAAACTCTACAACAGAAGAAAGAAACTGTTGCAAAAAAGAGTAAAATCCCACGATTGGAGGAACTCCCTGGTCAGCCTCTGTAAGAAGATGAGATCCCTCATTAATTCCTCCAAAGCTAGTTATGAAAACAAAATCGCCACTGATTCTGAAGACAACCACAAAGCATTCTATAGCTATGTCAAGAATCTCAATGTCAACACTCAGATCTGCTGTGAGTTACAGCACAATAACACTAAATATACAGAACCAACTGATATTGCCAACATCCTGGCAGATAGGTTCAGTGCTAACTTTACCCCTCTCTCACCCCCTAAAGGGCCCATCTTTATACCAGAAGATTGCAAAGTTCCTGTAATCACAACTGCACAGGTAAAAACCTCACTCTCCAAAGCCAAGAACACAGCATCCATGGGACCTGACAATATCCCAGGCTGCCTTCTACATGAACTACAGAATGAACTGGCACCCCACCTAAGTACCATGTTCAATCATAGCCTCACATCAGGCTTTGTGCCCATTGAATGGCGGACCATGACGGTTATCCCACTCCACAAAGGGGGGGCCACAACATACCCCGAGAACTACCGCCCCATTAGCCTGACGAGCCTGGTCTGCAAGGCCATGGAATGTATCATCATGGAACTCATAAACAAAGACATTGGAGATCTCCAAACTCTGGACCCCACACAGTTCGGGTTTGTAAAAGGCAGATCATGTCTCCTAAACCTGATAGACTTTTTTGAAGCAGTCACCAAAGCCATAGATGAGGGTAAGGTGGCTCACACAGCCTATTTATGTCTCGCCAAGGCATTCAACACCATCCCCCACTCTGGAATTATAGATAAACTCACTAAACTAGGTATAAATCCCTATGTCACAAGATGGGTTGCCAACTAGCTTACTGACAGAACCCACACTATGAAAGTAGCAAACTCCAAATCAGACTTCAGACCAGCGGCAAGTGGAGTACCACAGGGTTCAGTCCTGGGTCGTCTCCTGTATGGTATCTACTTCTCTGAAGTACAGGCTAACAAAGAAGGTATTTGGCTAACTAAATTTGCAGATGACTGCAAACTAGGAGCCATAATCAAATCTTCTAACGATGTGGACATCCTACAAAAGGGCCTCACTGAGACAGATGCCTGGTGTCAAAGCCATGGTCTCAAGCTCAATGCCAAAAAGTGCATTGTCATCCCCTTTTGTAAAAACTCTGTACCCATGAACTACCACATAGGCAGTAGTCTACTTAATGTTCCAAAAAAGCCACCAACTCGTTGGAATACACATGGCAAAACAACACTTTAATAAAAAATAGTAAAAATATATAAAACATGTGAGCACTTTCACAGAGTCCTCTCTGCTTCCTCAGACATACTACAGTAACTGCTGCTTTTGTTTAAATAATGATACATCTGTGTCAAATCCAGTCAGTTGACAGTATCTTGAAAATAAAAATTAAAAAGACATACACAATATGAACAATCAAATCATATAAATAATGGACTAAAAATGTATGTAAAAAACTGTAAAAGCTTGCTCTATAGAGTTAGAGCAGCTGATTAGTTTTGCCTACATAGTAGGCTGGGCATTTTGTACAGAGACCAAAATATACGACATTCTTACTATGACAGTCTGTATAAAAGCATGTATCAATGCTGAACTTTCTAGTCGGGTGTGTATACTGCCCCCCAACAGAAAAGTATCATCAACAAAACACCCATGCGACCTATAGTATCTAGTCGGGGGTGGGCAACAGAACCACTGTCGATATATGTTGAGAAAAACCTGCATCCTATACTTAAGGAATGTACTACTGTCTTATTGGACACTAAAGATTTTTTGAGAGACCTAAGTGTACATTTGGAGGGTATAAATGACCAATGTTGGCTTGTTACTCTCGACATAGAGTCCCTTTTTACAGTTATTCCCCATTATTGGGGTATAGATAATGTAAGGGAACTACTCAATAGAAAAGGGATAGAAAATACCAAAATTCGACTCATGTGTACCCTACTTTTGATCATCCTAGAAAATAATACCTTTGTATTTGGCGACAAGTTTTATATACAGAAGGTTGGCGTGGCTATGGGCACTGCCTGTGCTACCTTTGTATTTGGTGACAAGTTTTATATACAGAAGGTTGGCGTGGCTATGGGCACTGCCTGTGCCAATAGCTACACCAACCTAGCACTTGTACAATGGGAAATTGAGAATATTTTGACAGGCAATGTTTCTGATAAGTCTATTATATGGTACAAGCGTTTTGTGGACGATATTTTTCTGTTGTGGCATGATAACGAAGATAATTTGCAGCAATTTTTAAATTTCATTAATGCCATTACTCCCTTTTTGAATTTCACATACAAATACTCAAATAGAGAAATAGAGTTTTTAGATGTAAAGGTTACAAGAGACACACACTCAATTATGTTCATACCTCCATGTATAGGAAACCCATTAGAAAGAACAATGTCCAACATAGTAGTAGTATCCATCCTAACTACACTAAAACCAATGTGATCAAAGGACAGATAGTTAGATGCATGAGGCTATATAATGATGATGATAGTTTGTCTCAGGCCCTTACCCTGTTAAAATATGAATTTATTGAAAGGGGATATAAAGCCAGAGATATAGACAAACAAATTGAAGTGGCTTGGAATGAGAGAAGAGAGAGGTACAAGCCCTATTATGACAGGATGAGAATCAACCAGGATAACCAAAGTAACTATGCCACCAGTACCACAGTAACCAGGAACCTAGATAATGATGTATTATATATTCCATTAACATTCACAAGTAATATCAGTACAGTCTGTGATATAATTAAAAATAATTGGGGCATATTGTTAAATGTGGATGAACTAGAAGGTGTTATAGGGGCTACACCATCTTTTACCTTTAAAAACAACATGTCATTAAAAAGACAGTTGTGCTACAAGAAGTTAAATGGAGACCACTATGCAAGGTCTGATAGGCTAGGTACCTTTCCGTGTAGAAGGTGTACAGCCTGCCCCTTCATATTTGGAGGGGGGCAGTATACACACCCGACTAGAAAGTTCAGCATTGATACATGCTTTTATACAGACTGTCATAGTAAGAATGTCATATAGTTTGGTCTCTGTACAAAATGCCCAGCCTACTATGTAGGCAAAACTAATCGGCTGCTCAAGGATAGAGTCCTAGAACATGTAAGGGACATTAAAAATAAAAAAAGAGACAAGTGCATTAGCGATGCATGTTATAAAGGAGGGAGCCACACACACCTTCAAATTTCTAGTGTTCACATTATACAAGAAAATAAAAGAGGTGGGAACATGAACAATAAGACTGAAGCCTCAGAACAAGAATGGATAATTAGATTTCAGGCTGACAGCCCACCTGGACTAAATAGTAAGGTTTCACTGAAACCTTTTCTCAGGAACAGGGCTCTGAAATATTGATTATGTTTAGTCACATCTTTTAACATCTATACATATATTTTACAGTTTTAACACTATCTAACTATAGAGCAAGCTTTTACAGTTTTTTACATACATTTTCAGTCCATTATTTATATGATTTGATTGTTCATATAGTGTATGTCTTTAATTTTTATTTTCAAGATACTGTCAACTGATTTCACACAGATGTATCATTATTTAAACAAGAGCAGCAGTTACTGTAGTATGTCTGAGGAAGCAGAGAGGACTCTGTTGAAGCGCTCACATGTTTTATATATTTTTACTATTTTTTATTAAAGTGTTGTTTTGCCGTGTGTATTCCAACGAGTTGGTGGCTTTTTTGGAACATTATACTTTTATCGTTGGTTACTTTATCCAGATTCAGGGGATTTATGTTTGATAGGTAGTCTACTTAACACCGAAAGTGTGATAAGAGACCTTGGGACACAGGTGGACAGTAGTCTCTCCTTTGATAATCACATCACCACAGTGGTCAGGAAATCCTTCTACATGGCACAACTCATCACAAAAGGTTTCTCATCCAGAAAAAAAGAGGTCAGTGTTCCCCTCTACTCATCACTCATTAGACCCATTATAGAGTACAACGCCCCTTTTGGTATGTACCTCACAAGACATCTACAACAACTGGAAAGGCCGCAGAAATACCTCACAAAGAGATTTACTGGCCTCAAACAGATGCCCTACGCAGACCGACTCAGAAAATTCCAGCTTTACTCCGTTGCATATCACCTACTCAGAGGCAATCTCTGCCTAACATACAAAGCTATGTCAAACCTAGAGCTGTTGGACATGCTCCACTTAAAGAAATCCCAATCTCTCTGAGCTACACGCTCTAGGGACCTAAACCTTGTCACCATAATAAACAGCACATGCTGGAGGTATAGATTCCTTTCCCAGAGACTTCCCATACTCTGGAACAGACTACCTATCTATGTCAAACAGAGCTCCTCATTAGCACTCTTCAAGAGCAATCTTGATGATTGGATGGGTAATAGGAAATTCACCCCGGGGATCACTTCTGTGGTTCTGCTTGATAGGTGCACAGGAAAATAATTTTCTTGGGTGGCGAAAGCCAGGGTACCTTTTTGGCTAGGCTTGTATAGGACCTAGGGCCAATAGCCTAGTAACTACCTATGAGCCTATGAACATATGTCTAGCACATCCCCTGATGCTCTAGCCTCTTTGAGCTGCTCCTCTAAGAGGTCCCCCTTCTACTGGTTCAGGTCAGCATAGTGGTGCCTGACCTGCTCACCAGTTCGTGGTATGCCAGTGGCACTGGTGAGGTAGCGGACGAGAAGGCCCCAGGCCTCTGCCTTATATTTGGAGCCCTGGTACTGGCCCTGCAGCAGTCTCTGTGCATGGTCTTTAACTAGGAGTCCTGCCATGACCTTGGACTCCTGGATGCACCAGCACTGCGCCCGGAAGCACACTCCTTCTCTCCTTACTGCCATAGTGCCTGCAAGGGGAAGCTACAACCAGTTATGCAATGTATTCCCACCTCTTGGGTTTAAGTAGTGCTGATTTCCCACACCTTTCCGTGATTGGCTGGTTTCGAAAAGGCTAAGCTATGGGCTAACCTGCTTACCTAAGGTTGGCATTGTTTAAAGGGGTATACCACTAGGCACAATGAGTTAGCTGGTCTACACATTGTTCACACCTCCTAAGCTGGCCTGTGCAATGTTTAGCGTTGCTTGCATTAGACTTTCATTATAATGCCTTTTTGGCATTGTGTTATTATTCATTACACCTTATATGTATGCCTGGTATCCCTGATTGATGTGTACGTACACTCTATGGGGTCCTTGTGTTTTATTGGGGACTTCAGCACTCTATTACAATTATACCTCACTTCTGGGCTTACTGCTGCACTCCAGTTCACATATTTATGTTATGTAGTGGGTTATGGCACATATGACTGCATACTGATGCCTTTCATGGGTTCAGTTTGGTTATACTATGGTAAGAACTTGTTTGCTACTACCTCATTATTCTGTACTTCTGTGATGGCTTGGTGGATAACTACTGGGACTATGGTGTATATGGTCCTGGGTTCGAGACCTGCATGGCTGTTTATTTTGTTGATGGGCAGAACAAGAGCCACTGGATACAGAGTGATTAAGGCACTTTTGTGCAGTTGTAAGCGGGTTTGCTTGACGGTAAGCACTGCTAACCTGCTGTTACATCTGCTTACAGAGAGTTAGCTTGAGAATTGCTTAGCCAGTGTAGGCATTGCTGACCGCCGTGCAAACGGGGTTACACTCGCTTACTAGTGCTTAAATATGCTTACTATGGCTTACTGGTGTTTAGACCTGCTTACTAGTGCCTTATTCATTATGACACTGGTACCTCACATGTGCATTTACTGCAGTACTCCATTTCATAAATACATGTTATTTAGTGGGTTATGCAACAAAAATATTGGTCATAACATGCTTTGCCATGTAAAATTGGATGTGCTGCAGTGGGACTCGAACTGGGAATGCCTGCTCGTAAGGCGAATGCTCTGCCCACTACACTATTGCTCTGCTGCTTCGTTTTTATATATCTTCCTTGTTATCCTCTTCAGCCTTTTAAGCTGCTTTAACCGTAGTTAAGTGATGGGCACACCAGCGCACCTATAGATAGCTGTAATCAGATGTTTAAAATAAAAAAAAGGTTTCTTCATTTTATTTCTATATTCTGTTGCTATTATACACAAGGGGGACTGTTGATTGGGATATGTGGTCACCTGTGAGCAGTCTCCCTCACTGCATTCCCCTTTCTGCTGTTCTACATTGTGGGGGCATGTTTATTCTGAGAGCTCTGCTCTCAGACACGCCCCCTGCACTCTTACATGCTCTGTGTAAGTCTAGGATCTTAGGCAGTATGCATCATTAATATGCATGGTGTGTTGCCATCCCGGTCCTAAACGGTCGCTTCCATGCAGATCTAGGCTAGTCCTGCACAGAAGATTAGTAAATCCGGGAGTGTGCCTTTCTCACAAGATGGAATGATGACTAGATATCCCTTATCAGACATATCTAAATGACAAACAAGGCATTCTTCATTAATTGTATCTGATTAGACAGTTCATTCATTTTAATGCATGTTTAGAGTTACTTGACATTGAAGAACTATAAACAATGACTAAAATAACTGTACATGCATCTTATTCATTGTAATAGTATCACATACCACAACAGCAGCCTGCCTTACATTTTTTCATAGTTAATACACATTTACTATTGGGTTCTAACAACAACATTTTGTTATGGGTTTGTTGAGTAAGAACTGATATCTAGATAATTCCCTAAAGCACTAATACCAAATGGACTTTCAAATGAACAGAAAAATATCTACTTCAAAAGTACATCTGACTAAATTAGCAAAACTGCATTTTGTGAGGAGCAAAACCCTCAAACTTACATGCAGAAACCCTTTCTATACAATTTCTTGCGTCACTACACTTCTGTAGTAAGTATATATGCCCTTGCAGTGATACCACTTTAGGGAACTGAAGTTCAGTAAATTTGCCAAAACTAAGTATCTTTCGGATGATTTGGCTTGCCATCTGGCAAGTCAGAGAGCTGTGAGTCATATTATATAAATCATAACCATTGTCTGCTTTGTTCCAACTAATAACATTTGTCTATGTTCCCGGACAACACCTGAATGAACCTGAGAGCCAACCAGCCCTACCAGCTTCTAAAGGATCTTAAACAAAAGGTTACTCTACTGAGAAATTAAATGACATGAAAGGAAATACAACCATCATTCAAATATACCGTCAACAACCCAATTACTCTAAAACCCATCACCCAAGAGTCATTTCATTGGTTGAATGCTGGCTGAATAACTCCCAGCTTCTACTCAATTCAAAAAAACAAAGCTGCTATTATTTTTACCAAAACCCCTTACACACCTCAAACAAAATTTCTCAATAGCCTCTGATAACACCCATATAGAAGTCTTCCACCATACCAAGCTACTAGGTATGAGAACTGATGATAACCTGTTGTACATTTAAGTCAAATTTTAGGTTATCAACCAAACTCACCAAAAAAGTAGGGGCAATCTATAGAACAAAAGCTTCTTAACGTATTCATCCAAGCAACTGCTGGCCTCTGTACTCTTTTATCCCCCTTTACTATATGGCTCCCCAGTCCAGCTTAACCTTCAAGCTTCCATCCAAAATAAGCTAAACCAGTGCTACATAAAATAACAGAATTTACCACTAACTCATAAAACAGAAGCTATCACTGCTTAGCCCTAAAATAGCTTATCCATGTAACTGAATTACACCTAACTACTCACAAAACCCTACTAGAGTTATTGCATATATACACTTGTGTTAGTTCACATTGATCTGAAAACAAAATGCTCCTCACTACCTGCAAATTACACCTATCAGCAGGAACCTCTCTCTATTCCAGTTATGTAGCCCAATCCTGAAACTCTAACCCCTTAGCCGTTAAACATACAAGCAACCTTTCCAGTTTCAAGACCAATCTAAAATAATACCTATCTGATACATAGACCTGGACCTGCACAATCCTCACAACAGATGCATGACCTACTCAATATAACTATGCTTTTCTTACTTTAAATTAACTAACAGCTCCATATCTTAGCAAGTAGCAATGGCCTAACATCAAATGAAGCTCTCTCTTTAATGATACCATACTGTATGCTGTTCTACCTCTTCAGCCTTCCATAAGATGATTGTCTCTCTAATAGTAATCATCTCTCTCTTTGTGGCCTTAATTTTCCCTTCTGCTCATTATTTCTTCTCATCTCATTCTTTTACTTTGAGTATTTTTGGCATCAGAATACTCTATTATTTCTCACCTGCAAACATTATAAGAAATATAGTCAATATTTTGAAAAACTATATATTAGTTTACTTGACATAGGCTATCCACTTCTGGAAAATATCTTGCTGCTTGCAGTACATATTGTTTTCTTGATCATTCTATAAATGTATATCAATCTGTTGTGGGGTGTTCTTATCCCCTTGTATACAAGGTACACCCCAATCTATTTTAAAGTGTTTTACCTGCTGTATGTTTTTTCTCCTCTTGCATAAATTTCTTATTATATAATGTTTAAATGTTTTTGAATCTGTTGTAGAACTTTTCTCCCTGGGCCTCTGCTGAAAATACCCCATTAGCTTAGTTGGACTTTCCCAATTATCAAAGGCCAGATAAAATAAATTAAATAATATGGTGAAACTCATTACCTCCAAAATTCTAGTACACAAATAGCTCCATTGATTGGAATTTATAAAGGAACAATTAGATTCTCCTTCTGAATCCAGGTCACATATTAGAAAAATTATGCTAGAAATGGTTTCAGAAGAACTCTTTGTCATCTGTACCAAAAGATTTAATAAATATTTCAGCAGATATATATATATATATATATATATATATATATATATATATATATAGCTCAAGGTCAGAGACAAAGATTGATAATTGATCTATGTGTGGATTATTAGTTACACCCTTACTCCTGTTCTCTTCATCAGCTTGCTAAGATCTGCATAATTAAAACTGGTAGACTATGCTGTCTTCTAGGAACAAAACAGTTGGTCTTGTGACCAGTTAAGGAAGAAATGTCAAAGATTGTCCAGGCAAGAAGAGTGAGTCCACCACTAATATTTTATAAAGGGTCTACAGATATTCATAGTACTAATTGTTTTCAAAATTACAATGCCAGTAAAGCCACTTGTACTAGTTTCAGAGCTGACATTATTCTGATGACCCGCTGGCCTATTCTCTCTTCTTCGTCTGGATTCGTATCTGTCTCCATTTCCTGCTGGCTGTGGTATGGATTATCTCTGAAATAACAAACAGATGGACACAGAATTCCAAAATGGAATCATTTATCTGTCAACTAGTAATTAACATGCACCATGATGGAATGAGTGATGCAAGGGACAGCACCACTACAGTCTAGACAGTTTAATAACAGAGTCCTGAGTAAATTATATAAGCTGTATAAGAATGGCACCAAGGTAGTGACCACTGCAGTACTAGCAGGGCACACAAGGGCAGCTTTGTGCCCCATACAGTGTACTCATCTTTCAGGCACTGTATGCTAGTAGCAGGGTGAAAGTTTGCACTGTACACTGTACTCACCATCCAGGCACTTATTGGTGAAGAAGGGTGTCCCACAGTATTATGGTTTAGAGCAGTGCAGTACTGTGCTGCTTACCATATGATTTTATTTTATTTGATATATGAATTGACCAGGTGAGCTGACTGGAATCAAATGTGTCTTTTTGGGCATCTCAGGGGAACTGTCTGGATAACTGACTGGCTTAGAGTCACCCAGTAGGCAAATGCAGGTGGTTGGAATCAAAACCTGTACTCTAAGCTACAGGAAGCAATTATTCAATGGCTCAGACCTTACCTTCTTGTGCTACTTACCAATCAGAAGTGCTTGGAGGACTTACATATGATGCATGGAGCAAACAAAAATGTTGCAACCCTATGTAAAAATGTAATAACAAAAATGGAGCTACTTGCTTAGTTGTTGTATCTTTCGGCTTTTCCCGGTTAGGGGTCACCACAGCGGAACTCCGGTCTGCTCATGATTGGCAGTAGATTTTTACGTACTGAGTTGCCAGCTCTGATGCACAACCTTCAACGAAGGTATGCCCATTCACGCATGTCTCCACACAGAAGACGCTTTAGCTGAGAATCGAACAGGACAACGTCATACTGTGAGGCGACAATGCTACAGCAGCACCACCACCGCAGTAGCTACTTGCTTAGTATCTAATACAAAATCATTAATTAATACAAAATGAGTAGACCAAAATATGTTGACCTGCATATTTCTATTTTTAAGGGAGTCATAATTTATTTTGTTAAACAAAAGCTTTATTTTCTTAGCATTTCAACATATTTCATGGACTATTAAAAACTAATAAGCAGAAAACATAGGACTGTAGTAGATTTCAAAAAATGTTTAAAATATTTACATATGAAATATATTCACTAAATGTATAACCAGTTTGCATGTTTTACATTTTAAAGTCTAGCTATCTCATCAAAAACAAAAATAAAAAAAATCACAAAGTAAAGAAACAAATAAATGATAAGCAATCAACAATACACTAAAAACAAAGATAACATGGCTGACTACACACACATACAAAATAAATTTTAAAACAAACTCCACAACATATACCCATATAGAGCTCTATCAAAATGCAGACATACTGACTGATACGTGCATGCACACACACACACACACACACACACACACACACACTTACCCACTTATGCTTCCTGTAGACCAATTAGCCTTTACTCTCATGATTTAGCTGCAGTAGTCATTTGTAAGTACTTTGCAACCCGCCATCTTGACATTGGGTGCTAATGTTAGTAAAGATAAAACAAACCAATTCATCAAAAGCTAAGAAAAATTCATACAGTTCTTTTAGTGTAACTGAAAAAAGGTGTCAGGTCTGACAGCCACTGGTGTTAAACAAGCCTTATTCACAGATATTCTAAAGAGATGATAATGAGGTCTTCCTCACTGACCATAGCTGCCTCTGAACTGCAGTTTCTCACCATCATGTAAAGTGACCTACCTGGTGTGTTTGAATGTAAACTGTTTTGGAATCCAGCCCTGTATATTAAAACTTTTACAATATCGCTATAGCTCTGAAAAAATGTAAATGCGCATACATACACAGACATGCATATATACATATAACTGTTTTAAAAGTGAAAAGAAAAATAAAGCCACACAATTCTACAAGAAAAATATACACATTCTTATGTATAATGTAGATTTATCAAACAAAGACCTAAATAACATCCACAAAATTAAAAATAATTATTTAAGTTATAAACGCCTTATAACCAGTATTCTCTCATGTAATTATTTTTCCAGTTTAGGCTACAGTTTATCAACACCATGAAGAACACTCTAAAGAAAATAACCTTAAACAGAAATTGAAGGCAGCAAGTAGAATGGTTGCATCCATAATGCATTCAAATTTTCTTAACAATTATAGAATGATATGCACTTTTTCAACAATTTTATTTTACTTAAAAGCTAATGTATATTGAAATGATAGTAATTCAGGTGGAAACATGGAAAATGCAAAATAAGTGCAAACACATAAATAAAGAAATTAAGCAGAAATGCAAAACTCAAGGAAATCTTGAAATAAAAATAAAAGATGGACAGGTATAACAATTCTGGAAAGCATTAGTCAGCATTATTTTTTTCTTAAAGGGCCAGCACCGTCAGTAACTGGAAACATTTGCAATCTGCTCTTGATGTAGATGTTGTCGCAGCTGTTCAAGTAATCATTGCTAATTTTGTATTTTTTATCTAACCCAGTATGACCTGATGGGAGAAGCCATATGAATGTGAATTTAGCTTTGTCCATGGGGAATGCTATCCCCAGGAAACCAAAACAAATGGCACAATGTGTTAGGAAAATTGCTTGAATAGCAGTGCATGCAGGATGGGGCTGATTCAGAGACACAGGTAGCACTGTCGTGCAAGCAGGGAAATCTGTGTTTGGTATGATATTCTAATGACTGTGTAATGATATAGAAAGGAGCCCCACCACAAATGCAGATTAGTGTAAGCAATATGGCAGAGTGATGCAGGAATACATAAAAAATGTGTGATGAGTCCACCAGTGAGTTTTTTTACTGTGATTTCTCAGTGAATAGGTAGAGACGATGCTATGCTGCTAGGGGAAGCAGCAGCCATAGCTGAGAAGTCCATGTCCAAATGAACCTAATGTGTTATATCACTGCCATGACAGTGACATAACTGCCCCCTGTTGTATAGACAGAGGCACCATACTGCAGCTCGAGGACATGTCCTTGTCACATGGAATACAGTGGGCTACATGGAGAACCAATCCCTGTGGACACTAAGGTATGTGCAGCTTTAACCATTCTTGCTAAAGGAACCTGCCAGTGACCAGCAGGGGGCATAGTGGATGTATCACAGGCACTTCCCTCATGAATACTGCACAAGTTCCTTGATGTGATACTGTAGCATGTGAAGGAGTACATGAGGTTCCAAAGAACCACTGAGGAGTTCTTTAGGTTCTTGGGGTCATCTACTTTACTCACTCTACTATCCATGCCCTGCCTGATAAACATAAACAGCAGTATTTCAACTGTTAGATAGTTTCCATTCCATCTACTTCCAAGTGCATTGCAATGTACAGAATATCATATTCAATGTGTGTGTTTGCACCATTCAAGAACACTGCACAATTTCTACATTTGGCACACCAACCATTTGTGTGGATTGATTTTTCTCAGGGAAAGCTTAAAATGTCCTGGAGCTATGGCTTATAACAGCAATTAGCAACTCACAGGGGAAGGCTGAGCTGCAATACAACACTGCTGTTGCAGTTCGAAAACACTGTTGATTATGTGATTAGACTGATGAAGGCGTGTTTACAATGCCTAGCTTCCTCTGTGGCATGCTGCAGAATGCAACATACATCTGCAGCAAGGTATTTGAGGAGGGGCAAAATGCCAGGAATGAGCAATGATCACATTGTTGTGGTGGAAGGTTACCAAGTATGTACATGGGAGTGTGTAATATGGTTTGGGGAGTAGAGGGATCTGGGTAAATTGTGTAGCATGGGGGATGGTTCTTCTTGAGAGGGGTAGGTGTCCAGGAGTACAGAGTGCTTTCAATATATATATATATATATATATATATATATATATATATATATATATATAGCCCAAGTATGTTAGGTAGACACCTGATGACCTCCACTATTTCTGCATTATGGGGCCAAAGCCATTCATATGGCTGCCACTCATGTGCTTCAACTGCAGCTATACCCCATAGGGTGGTCATGTTAATGTATTGCTACCCCGTGACATCATCAGCTGGTGGTATGTATGGAGATGCAGGGCACTAGATCTTGTGCAGAGTCAGACATATGCCACAGCCAAGCAGTTATAGTGTTGGAGATCACTATCATTCCTGCTGGTGAATATTGGTGTCAGTGACAGTTCTTTAAGGGGAATAGACCTATTTAAGGGATATCCACATCTATTTATAATTTATTTATTTATTGACATTTGTTTACCTGGAAGGTCCGACTTGGTAGGGGCCATTTTCAGCAGAGGTCCGGAGAGAAAAACTCCAAAGTGTTACCAAACATTTTAAGAATAATAAGTATGCAGTCATTAAAATAATACAAAAATACAGTTAGACATGATATGAAACATTTATGACAATGATTTAATACTCAGAGAAATTTTAGCCTGTTTATAGAGAAATTAAAAGGAAGTTAGTATAATACAAACAGGAAATGCTCATGGTATATTTAGAGAAAAAGCCAAGACCGAGAAACTGATAGAAGTAAGAAGTGAGTGAAGAAGGGAGAGTAAGGAAATGTAAGATATGAATAGGCATTTCTCAGCATTTAGGAATACTGTTTATCCTGGTGTTGAGCAAGAACAGAGCCAGCTTTTAGCTAAGAAGTCTTTCAGAATGGTTTAAAGGATGGGAGGAAATATACTGACCTGATGGATACAGAAAAGGAGTTCCAGGCCTTAGCAACATGGTATGAGTACAGATAATAGAGCCAAGAACAAGTAATCGGCCACAAAACTGACACCACGAAGTTTAAATAAATCCACAAACTGGTTTTTAATATAAAAGCACACCAAAGGAACCAACGTTAAGCTTAAGCTAGGATGTTCCTAGCTTTATCAAGTTATTAAATAATTATATTAATGAAATATTTAGACACAGTAGTGGTTAACTTAAAGTTTTCAATGGTTCAATTTTTTAATGTTGTGCAATGGATGAATTTATATGTTGAATATTTTGTTTGAAGACACATACATTCATGTATATATATTTTTTTTAAAAAATGTACAATTCAATTTGCTTTTAATTGATCGTTTAAATTGTTTCATTGATAGCAAGCTGCTATTTAAAGACAAGATGGTGGAGTGTTTTAATAACTTGATAAAGCTAGGAACATCCTAGTGGTTCCTTTGGTGTGCTTTTATATTAAAAAACAGTTTGTGGATTTATTTAAACTTCGTGGTGTCAGTTTTGTGGCCGATTACTTGTTCTTGGCTCTGGTCTCTTGTTTATTGGATGAGTACAGATAATGCCCATCAGATTTGACAGGTTTGTGGGCAGACATAAGTATATGCTTAACATCTCTCCCCTTGCCTAGCCATTATTCTAACCCTAACATGCAAGCACTCATACATAACTCCTACCATCTAACTTTTTACCTAGGTATTAGTCTTCCCCTAACTCACAAACTCTGACACATACAGACTCATTACTTAATGCAGATACTTTTTGAACATCTGTAAGGTTCTGCATAAATGATTAAAACTCTCACTTAGCTCCCAAAATAAAAATTGTATCATTTTACATCCTAAACCTTCAAGAAATTGTTACTTGACAAAATGTATATTCAATAAAAAAACTTCACCCATCACACTAGAAAAAACATTTAACAAATTAATAGTAACCCACTTCACATAATTTATCACATGATATAATTCCATATACATGTGGTACGTATACGTCTACATACAGTGGATATAAAAAGTTTACACAACCCTGTTAAAATGCCAGGTTTTTGTGATATAAAAAAATGAGACCACAATAAATCATTTCAGAACTTTTCCCACCTTTAATGTGACCTATAAACTGTACAATTTAATTGAAAAACAAACAAATCTGTTAGGGGAAAAATATAAAAAATAAAAAAAGTACAATAGGCTGGTTGCATAAGTGTGTACACCCTTAAACTAATACTTTGTTGAAGCACCTTTTAATTTAATTACAGCATTCAGTCTTCTTGGGTTCTTGGGTACACACCTGCCATCAATTAAAGAGACTTTGATTAACCCCAAATAAAGTTCAGTTGTCCTAGTAGGATTTTCCTGATGTTTACTCAGTTGTATGCTACAGCAAAAGCCATGGTTAGCAGAGATCTTACAAAGCATCAAAGGGATCTCATTGTTGAAAGGTATCAGTCAGGAGAAGGGTACAAAAAGATTTCCACAGCATTGGATATACCATGGAACACAGTGAAGACAGTCATCAAAAATTGGAGAAAATATGAGACAACAGTGACATTGCAAAGAACTGGACATCCCTCCAAAATTGATGAAAAGACAAGACAAAAATTGGTCAGGGAGGCTGCCGAGAGACCTACAGCAACACTGAAGGAGCTGCAGGAATTTCTGGCAAGTAATGGTTGTGTACTACATGTGACTACAATCTCCGTATTCTCCATATGTCTGGGCAATGGGGTAGGTTTGCAAGACGGAAGCCTTTTCTTACACAGAAAAATATCCAGGTCCAGCTAAAATTTGCAAAACAATACATCAAGTCTCCCAAAAGCATGTGGGAAAATGTGTTATGGTCTGATGAGACCAAGGTTGAACTTTTTGGCCACAATTCCAAAAGGTACGTTTGGCACAAAAATAACAGTTTGCGTCACCAAAAGAACACCAGCCCCACGGTGAAGCATGGTGGTGGAAGCATCATACTCTGGGGTTGTTTTTCTTAAGCTGGAACTGGGGCTTTAGTCAAGGTAGAGGGAATTATGAACAGTTCCAAATACCAGTCACTTTTCACCCAAAACCTTCAGGCACCTGCTAGAAAACTGAAAATGAAGAGGATTTTCATCTTTCAACACAACAATGACCCCCAAGCATACATACAAATCAGCAAAATAATGGCTTCACCAGAAGAAAATTAAAGTTTTGGAATGGCCCAGCCAGAGCCTAGACCTAAATCAAATAGAACATCTGTGGGGTGACCTGAAGAGGGCTGTGCACAAGAGACGCCCTCGCAATCTGACAGATTTGGAGTGCTTTTGCAAGGAAGAGTGGGTAAATATTGTCAAGTCAAGATGTGCCATGCTGATAGACTCCTACCCAAGAAGACTGAATGCTGTAATTAAATCAAAAGGTGCTTCAACAAAGTATTAGTTTAAGGGTGTGCACACTTATGTAACCAGCTTATTGCATGTTTTTTTTATTTTTTATATTTTCCCCTAACAGATTTGTTTGGTTTTCAATTGAATTGTACAGATTATAGTTCATATTAAAGGTGGGAAAAGTTTTATTTTTAATTTATTTTGTATATGCGTGTAGTCAACCATGTTATCTTTGCTATGGTGGTCTCATTTTTTTATATCACAAAACCTGGCATTTTAACAGGGGTGTGTAAACTTTTCCACTGTACATACATATGCACACATACATGCTTTTGTTTGTGTGTGTGTGTGTGTGTGTGTGTGTGTGTGTGTGTGTGTGTGTGTGTGTGTGTGTGTGTGTGTGTGTGCACGTCAGTGGCGGCTGGTGACTTCAAATTAAAGGGGGGCTGCAGGAGACAGCTGAATGGGTGGGGCCAATGAGAATGGGGTGTGGCCAACTTAAAGGGGTGGAGCTATGCTCAAAACCACAACTAGAACTTTAATTAAATATGCTGCCCTCAGTGCCAAACAGTCACTACGAGAGTCCAATCAAGACAAAATGAAGTGTAGAAGAAAAAAATATTTCAATACATTGGCTACATGACAACTTACTTAATATCTAGATGGAAACACAAAGGTTGAGAGCATAAAAAAATAAATTGCTTTTTAAATACATTACTGGAATGTCAGTCAAGAGCAGTTCCAATTATAATTTATATTCATCTTTATAAAATTACCACATAACATGCTGAACGTAGCAATCTCTGTGATAACCCCACTTGTAAAAATGTTTCTTATCCAAAAAAGACCTGCTGCCTGACAACAACTATCTACTTGTTTCATAGGGAAGACATGATCAAAGTAAAAAATGAACAGCAAACAAGAAACAAGCTCAAGCTAAATTGCTTAAAGGATTACTGCACAAGTTATGGACCACACATGATAGACGACATGATCAAAGTAAAAAATGAACAGCAAACAAGAAACAAGCTCAAGCTAAATTGCTTAAAGGATTACTGCACAAGTTATGGACCACACATGATAGACTGGCATTCTGTTTAGTTTACAGGTAAAGCCTGCAAAGATAACTACAAGTCTCCAACAAATGTAATGAGCTTCTGAAAATACTGTAATCCTGTCCTTTATTACAAATACTGTCATATGCATTTCAATACCCAAGGCTTATACGTTATCTAGTTAGGCAAATATTTTCTGCATGGCAACAACAAAAAAGGCTTTCAATGTTGGTAATTCTTTAACAGTATGCTTATTAAAGCTTACTTGCATCTTAACAATCTCCGACAAGCTTACCTGATGGTCATTAAAGCATTGCTACTTAAACACAGAGCAACAGGGCACTGCAACAGCATGCATTTTCTGAATAATAAGAAGCATAAATCAACAGTATAAAAATATGACAGAAAACCAGAACATTCTGCAAAATCAAGTACAGGACAGATGAAAAATCCACAGTCATACTCGTGGTCTACCTTGGATGGGGGAATACTCTGCACACTTACACTGCGCAACTGCTCCTTGCCTTGCTTGGACACATCCAAAGCCACTACAGTGGGGAGTGGGGAGCAACAAGTATGTCACAATTTGAAATGTCTCTGGCTGACGGTGATGGCTCATACCTCTCAACCTCAGAGCAAGAAATCTAGACAAAGCCATACATAGAAGTGGGACACAGGCCGAAAAATAAGAACAATTTTTAAATATTGCTCTTATAAACTTAGAAAGATAATAGACTAGTAGTAGGGCTTGCATTAGTATGAATTTTCTGAAGGGTATGAAATCTGAAACTCAAATGTCTGCCATTATTTTCTAACTTCAGTCTTTAATGATTTGCTACTAATCTGCCAGAAAACCACAATTTTATGAAAAACGGACCAAAAATGTGATGCAAAAATATAAAATTGCCACATAATACAGATGGGAACCTGTCAAAGAAGGGACACCTTTTTAATATTAGTACTGTTAACTTGAGCAGCTGACAAAATAAGAGCATCTACATGCATTTCTGAAATAAAAGTAATCTACAACTCTGATCATTACAGTTATTTATAAAATTGTAAACCCTCCACATTTTCTTCCAAAATTGCCATTTTGCAGAGGGATTATTAGGGGGAGAGCAACATTTTGAGCCAAAATTGGGGACAGTTGAGAGGTTTGGATATTCCTAATTCTACAAAGCGATTTATTTGCATGTACCTCTCAACCTATTAATGCAGGAAATCTGGACAAGGCCAAATATATTGGGGGAACATATGAACAGTACTAAAAATTGCTCTTGTATACATTCAAGACAGTTGCTAGAATAACAGGTCTTGCTTTAGCATGCATTTTTCTGAAGGTTATGACGTCTGAAACTCAATGTCCGTTATTATTTAGTGACTTCATTTCTAAAAGATTTGCCAAAAAACACAAATTGTATGAGGAACAAACCAAAAATAAGAAGCAAAGATCTGGACAGTTGAGAGGTAGTTCAGCCGGGGCTGTCTTTGAGTCTGCTGCCCTTCCCCGTCACATAATCATGGTCGAATGGAGCCTCCCCCCTGCAGCCATTCCAATGTCCCATTCCTTTGTTATTTCGTCCCCATTTACCATAAACACTGTAATGTGCATACTGCTTCACTGCGATGATTTGGATTTCATTTGAAAGTTTTATTTTGCATTTTACAGCACAAACACTAATATATATATCTGCTAAACAAAGCAATGCAGTCTCACAATGAAAACAGACTTAGCATTAATACTTCTCTGCCCTTGAAACCTCACATTCATTGAAACAGCATTGAAACTCACATTCAAAGAAAGTTTTGCAAGTGGCAGATAAAGATCAACTTTGGACTGTTTTCAAATCATAGACCCCTTGAACACAAAACATACATGTGCTCTTTGATACACCCTCCTGATTGTATTAAATTATATTCCTTGTACGATACAATACAGTTGTTAGAGGGCATTTTAAATTTATTGTTTTGAACATTTTTCCAGTAAACAATGAAACAAAATGCATGCACCAATAATGACAAAACTGCCCAATTCAGAACATTTCCATCATACAAGTCTTCTACAGTCCACCAGTATCAGTAAATATGCACAGTCTTTGAAGTAAAAGTCATCTAAATTCCACATTAAAGAAATCTGTAACTAATGAAGAGGTTGCTGCTAGCAAACAACTTTATATGTCATTGTTTCATAGGTAGGTACTAGGCTATCAGCCCAAGGGCCTAAGTAAGTCTAGCCAGCAAGGTACCATAGCTTACGCCACCCAAGAAAGTTATTTTCCTGTGCCACTGTCCAGCAGAGACACAGAAGTGATCCCCGGGGCGTATTTCCTATTTCACATCCACTCATCAAGATTTTTCTTGAAGAGTGCTAATGAAGAACTTTGCTTGACATAGATGGGTAGCTTGTTCCAGAGTATAGGAAGTCTCTGGGACAGGAATCTATCCCTCCAGCATGTCCTGTTTATTGTGGTGACAACATTTAGGTCCCTAGAGCGTGTAGCTTGGAGGGATTAGGATTTCTTTAGGTGTAGCATGTCCAACAGCTCTGAGTTTGACATAGCTTTATATGTTAGGCAGAGATCACCTTGGAGTAGGCGATATGCTATGGAGTAAAGCTGGAGTTTTTTGAGGCGGTCAGTGTAGGGCATTTGCTTGAAGCCAGTAATCCTCTTTGTGAGGTATTTCTGTGGCTTTTCCAGCTGCTGCAGATGTCTTGTGAGGTACATTCCAAAAGGCGCGTTATACTCTATAATGGGTCTAATGAGTGACGAGTAGAGGGGAACAATGACCTCTTTTTTCCTGGATGAGAACCCTTTTATGATGAGGTGTGCCATTTAGAAGGACTTCCCGACTACTGTGGTGATGTGACTATCAAAGGATAGACTTCTGTCCACCTGGGTCCCAAGGTCTCTTATCACGCATTCGGTGTTAAGTAGATTGCTGCCTATGTGGTAGTTCATGGGTACAGAGTTTTTACCAAAGGGGGTGACACTGCACTTTTTGGCACTGAGCTTGAGGCCATGGCTCTGACACCAGGCATCTGTCTCAGTGAAGCCCTTCTGTAGGATGTCCACATCATTTGGGGACTTGACTATGGCTCCCAGTTTCATTTACAAATAAAGTGCTTGTTGCCCTTGAGGAATAAATTGTCTATGTTGCATTAAAAAAATGATAAGCTAGTAATATCGCAATAGGGAATGGATGGCAAACTGATAACAGGCTCATAGTTACTAGTTATCTTCAGCAAAAAGGACTGCAGCATCCACGCCCTTTGCAACATAGTTCAGTATGAGCAATGCATCTATTTACTGCAGGAGTAGAACCTTCAGCCTTCTAAAAGCAAGTACACTACCTGTTTTGCTATTAACAGTGCAAGTGGACTCAGCATAAGCAGCATTAAACTTTTGTTCCCCTGCAGCTCTCAGCTCCTTGTAATATCTACTCGACACTCAGTTGCATCTCTGAACTTTGCAACACAAGAAATATAGAAAAAGCCAAAATATGAGGGGGGAACCCAAAATCCAGGGACACATTTTAAACATTGCTTGTATAATGTTGGAAAGTTGCTAGAATAAAATGCTGTGTTACCACGATACATTTCACTGCCAATTCTTAAACCCAGGACCCTGTGAAAAACAGTCAGAGCAACATACCACTATGCAAAATCAGCTGTTTTGTGAAAGAGAGGAAGACAAACTTAAATGGCTACCATTTAGTGAATTCAGTTCTCACCATAGCTGTCAACCTCTTAGCACAAAACACCTGAACAAAAGTCAATAATGGGGGAATACAGCCCTAAACATAGGGACAAATTTCAAATACCCATGTTATAAACTTAAAACACTGCTAGAGTAAAAGGTTTTGTGTTACCATATACTTTCTGAAGAATATGAAGTGTGAAATTCAAATGCCTGTTATTTTTATTTATTTAACATTTGTTAACCAGGAAAGTCTAACTTGGAACAAAAGCCAATTTTCAGCAGAGGCCCAGGGAGAAACACTGCAGACACATGTCTTTGTAAGATGGGAGGACTTGCAGACTCCACACACAAGGCACCGAAGCCAAGAATCAAACCAGAGAACCTGTAGCTGTCAGACAACAATGCTACCAGTGCACCACTGCACTACTGACTGTGGAAGGAAAAACAGACATACAGAAACCACAGATTTTATGAGGAACAGAACAAATATGAGGCAAAAATCTGCAAACATTTTTTACAAATGGTGGTGGGTATGGAATTCAGGCCCTTGCCACTTGCATCCATGGTAAAGGGTTCAAGCTTGAGTTATTCTCTACCCACCACCATGTGTTCTCTGGGGCATTTCACACACACAGCTCTTGAAGATTTATTTTCATTTTCAACGATCTTATGAATGATGAGCAAAATAAACTGTAATCCTTACAATCAGGGACAGATGTCAACTAAGTAAATTAATTAATTTTCTTTTTAATAAATATTTGACAAAAGTAAGCTAAGATATAAAATAGGTTATAGTTCTCTATTCATAGCTCTGTCTGTAATTTTAAGATAATCATTAATCTGAATGTATTAACTTGAATGCATGAAGCCAACACTTTAAAAATGAAGATTAAAGTATCTCTTTCTTTCTTTTCACTTTTTTCATTCCATTCTGTAGCTATCCATCGATTCTTACTAAAATACATGCCATTTGATGCACATTTAATGTGTGTGTGTGTGTGTGTGTGTGTGTGTGTGTGTGTGTGTGTGTGTGTGTGTGTGTGTGTGTGTGTGTACAAATCCCAGTAGAACTGACAAAGGGATCTGGTTTTAAAATCATACAAAATAAAATAATGAAAAAAATAAACAAATAAATAAAACAAAACTGAATATTGAATTATTTTTTCAGAGCAATAATTCTCTCCATTGTGTAAGCAAAACTGACTGTGGAATCATTTTTGAAGCAAACTAATTTCCATCCATTGTGTAAACAAGCCTTAATACTAAGCCCTTTTCCTAAGCACTATAATTCCATCCATAGTGTACACTACAGGGAAGTAACAGATCTTCCAGGGGTATGGATTTGTCTGGCTTTGCCATGAAAACCTTCTAAGAAATTAGAGTTCTCCTTTACCTTCATATAATCACTACCCTGTTGTGCATTCTTGCTATTTTATTTTTGTTTTCTGGAAACATCTAAGTGTCATACTTTCATCATAATGTTTTCTGAAAGCTTAAGTGCCAAAATCTTACCACTTCTTAAAGACTCCAATGTTTAGTATTAACAGAGCAAGGATCAGTTTAGGTCTTGTCATATACTTTATCCTCCTATCCACATCACAGCTTACTATAGGAGCTGGAGCTGCAACAGTAGGGTGACCCCGTGACATGCCATCTATCTATTGCTAAGTACAGCATCATCTGCCTTCCCATGCTTTATGCTATCCAGCCACTAATTTGTGACTCTTTGTAATCATGTGACTGTATCTGGTTATTCCACTGTTCTAGTCTTTGTTTTCTGAGTGTGGTATTGTAATATTTTTCTACCTAAAACAAAACAAAGCACACTAACCAATTCCGGATGGAAAAACGGCCACATGAAGTCCGAAAGAGAAAATAACTCACTTAATTAATAATAATCAAGTGAGTTATCTTTGGACTTCATTGTGTGGCCGTTTTTTCAAAGTGTGCTTTGTTTTGTTTCAGGTTTACCATTTCGTTATTTACAGCATAAGAGTTTGAGTTGCAGCAAAAAAAAAAAAAAAAGGGTACAGAGCCGATTCCAGCAGACCAACTCAGTTAGTTTATGTATCTCGTCTTCCTCTCTGCTCTCTCACTGCAGTCAGTGCAAGCCCTTAGCCGCCCAAGACAAAAAAAATAAAACTTTTACGAAACAGTAAAGCACCACCAACAACATCAGTACGCCACTGAATCCAACAGTCCCAACCTCTTGATCAACACAAGTACAGTACTACTGTGCTAGTGCTACTGATTGGTTCTCGCTCTCTTTTTTGAGAAGAGAGCAAGAACCAATCAGTAGCAATCTAGCCATCCACGTCACGTACGTGCCTGCAGACGTGGCAGTCCGAACCCCCTTCTAATTTACGGAGGGGTTAAACAGCTTAGACTTCTGGGCATCACACTGATGCTTTTGCTTTAATCTGGACTGCCTTTTACAGCAGTCAGATACTCGATGCTGCTATTATGTTGTTAAAAAATAAAAAAAAAACAGAACTCGACAAGCATGCGCAGTTCGAGTTCCGGGACTGAGAAAACGCAAAATAATGGAAATTTTTTTTATGGCAATTTGGCAAATGAAATGTAAATGTCAACTACACTTTCTTCTTTTTCCTGGGAGGGCTGCAGTCCCGCAGTTCGATAGCATGAGCCGCACCTGGTGCACATATAGTACCTTTTTTCAGCATGCAAGAGAAATGTAATGAACTAGTCTGAATGTCAACTTTATGGAGTTTAACAACTCATTCTATTTTTGGGATAAAAAAGCTTCCCTTCATTTTTGTAAAAAAAGATAAGTCAAGACACATTTATCTTGTGAACAATTCTTCCAGGATGCAGACACGCCCAGTTGTGAATGTGGAAGCTTTCACAATTTGGTCTACTGCTTTCTGACACACACTCAGTTTGGATGTTCATCAACAGTTTAAAACTTAGAGAAAGTGTAGTTCAATGTAGTCTCTGCAGCTTTCAGCAGAATTTATGACACATAATTCGCACTCCTCAAACAGCAGAATAACTTCTCAAGCACAAGATATTTTCTCCAGCAGAACATAAATAAATATATTCCAGTAAGCAGGGTTCCTTCTCAATCCCTGGAGACTCCATCAATCGCACTCCTTCAGAAATCTGCCATATTTCAGTACTAGCCACTTTATATTCTGAATTCTGCTTGCTTTGCTCTGATTTTCCTGAAGTCCTACCTGGCAACTTGTTGAAAAGTCCTATCCTTTCCCTAAAAGATCAGACCTGCCCCCTCTTAAAGATAACTTGAGTTTTAGTGTAAAATACCTCTATATCTGCTCCAAGCATAGACACTGTGTTATGCCATCTCCCCCCCCCCCCCGTCCCTGCCCCCAGCATAGAAGCACTAGTTCTAGCTTCAGCAGAGAGGATTTAGGCTGAGGATAACCTGTCCATCCTGTAAGAGGGATCTTCAAAAAGTAAAGGGTTTCAGAAACAATGTCCAATGGTAAAATTTAGAACTGTCATCACATTGGCTATACAACCACTGAAGTGAGCTGTGGTTTGTAACCAATGCATATTCTCTGTCCAAAAGATAATATTTCAGTGTACTGAGGTCTGTCTAGATTGCTAAACTTCCATTCAGTCAGTGAATAATGCCTTTCAGTGATGCTGAGTTTACTTCTAATGTAACAAACTTGGTGTTCATTCCTTTCTACATTTTGTGACAAATCTGCCCCATTCCCTACCTCGGGGGCATTAGAAAACCCAATTGAGAGCTGTTGAGATGGTCTCTGGGCAGAGTGTCCTTATTTGAAATGCATGTTCTATGGTATCTGTTCAGTTTGACATTTAGTGGGGTCCTATCCTTGCTTGGGTCAGTCAAGGGTAAGTAATAGAAACAAAGTTTGAAGCAGTTTTCCAAGCCCTTGAAAGCTTAACCTGTCTTTTAGTAGTGGGTCTGGGCTAGCTCTGTACAGTATCCGATTTTTCAGCATGGGAACTTACTATTCCTTCACCTATTATGTAGCCCAAATCCATCAGACTTGGGAACAGGTAGAATGCTGCTATTCCACTTACTCTGACATTCTTCTATAACCCAGAGTTTGAACATTTATTTTTTGCATCTCCTTCTTAACCAGTAGGCATTGGACTTCTGTTATCTAGAAAGGATTTATATTTATCTTTTACCAGGCACAGTTTCACTGTTGTGCTGTGTTAAACTGGACCTCCAGCCACCTTTGAAAACACATCTCTATACCTCACCCAAAAAACTCCTTAACCTCTTTTTAATGGAACACTGACAATGTCTCTCATATCTTGGCTTCAACATGTTGTGGGGGGCCATAACGTCTGCACACACACTTCCCACAAATGCGTCTTTTGAAGGCTTTAGAGCATTTATCTAGTATATGTGTTCCAGGTTCCTTTTTCCAGGATGTGTTACTTTACAATTTACTTCACTTAACTTTTCTATATCTTCAAAACCTCCTTATCACTTTGTGAGTAACTTTTTTATGACACTGGGTACCAACACAAATACTTTGTCTCCTGCTTTAGACTCTCTAAGCCATGTATTTCTGTTATATGTTCTCTGTTGTGTTTCATGTACCCTTGCCATATATTCTTTCATTATAGGTTTCTTGGTTCCAAGCCTCTCCTGTAGGTTTGTACAATGCTCCTTTATACTTTTAAAGAGGGTATTTCCTCTTCCCAAGTTTCATTCACTATATCTAGCAAGCCTTGATGATATTTGCCATGCAGAAATTTAAATGGTATGAATCCATTTGGGGCTTGAAATACTTTTGTCATGTCAAAGAGGAAACATGGAAGCAATTTATTATAATGGTCAATTAGGCCATCTGTTGGCAGATGAGATACAGAGATAATTTTTTTAAACAAGACGCATATTTATTAAATTATCATTTATGACACAGGGAATCATGCATTTATATAAATGAAAACAAACCATATTTACATATTTTTAGTTGCAAACATTATACATCACTTACACTCTCTCTAGTCACAATCGGTCAAACATTACAAAACTCATTCAATTTCTGCCTTCCCTTAAAAGTCATTACTCCTCCAAAACATTATTCTGAATGTATTGTTCCCACAATTCCCATTTTTTTTCTATGTAATTTGCTCCAACTCTTGTTTGATATACAGAGATCCTTAGTTGCTGTACTTTAAATGAATGGGCAGAGTTCATACTCATTACTCTGGAGATGGATACAATAACTTGGTCCATAAGAATTCTTGTGGGAATTCCTACTCTGTAAAAGCAGTAGTAGTTCTTTATCTGTAGGTTTGACATTTAATCTTAATAATGGTTTTGCCTTAGGAAATGTGTTAAATAACCAAGTATTGAAAGTATATATATTGTTGGCCCTTACTTGAATTCATAAGTAGACATGCAGTTCCCATTGCCATTCACTCAAATAAGATTTCTACTTTAGACAAGGGTATCAAACGGTTCCTGCACCCTGGGGTAGTTGCTCTGCTTTATTGTTCATAGTTGCTATGCTTTGTCATTCTGGGAAAGCTCCATGAACATCTTCCTTCATAATTCTCAGCAAGTAAAGCCTGGCTAAAATCCTGGTCCTTGTCTTATCCATCTCTAGATGACTACCCAGAAGGCGGCAATGCACTAGCTTCATTACTAAGATTCTAAAACACTTTGACACTAATAGCTAGCACACCATGTGTTCCTTTAATTTAGTTACCTTGGAAAAAGTCATTGTGTAGCTCAATGTATAGGTTTGAAGTGGGGAAGCTCTGTTCATTTGTCTCATTTTTCATTCACGTTATATTCTCCAGAGCTCTACTTAGGATACTATCTTCCTGCTGGGCCTTTTTATAATTGATATGGCTTATCTGGAGGCCAGAACAGATTAGCATTATTTTCATCAGTAATCTGATACATAGAGGAGGGTGTAGGCTATTCTTCTGCTAAGACAGCAAAAGGTACCGGTATCCCAACTAATCCAGCCCATACAAAAGAAATTTAGGAAAGTATTTTTCTACTTTGGGTGGGTGGCCACGGTGGTGCAATGGTTAGCATTGTCACCTCACAGCAAGAGGTTCTCCAGTTCAATCCTCAGCTGGGGTGCCTTCTGTGCAAAGTCTGCATGTCCTCCTGTGGTTGCATGGGTTTCCTCCGGGTGCTCCGGTTTCCTCCCACATCCCAAAGACATGCTGTAGGTGAATTGGACACTCAAAATTGGTACTAGGCATGAGTGCGTACATTTGTGTGCCTTCCATGGAAGGTTGGACACTGGGCTGGCAACTCAACACCATAAAACTCCACTGCCAATCATGAGCAAACAGGTGATCCACTGTGGCGATCCCTAACTGGGAAAAAGCCGAAAGAAGAAGAAGAAGAAGAAGATTTTTCTACTTTGGGTACAGACAGCTTTCCTATATCTGCTTCAGTAGTTCTACTTCCTCTTTCCTTAGCACCTCACTGTTTCTCTCTGGTTGTTTGCTCAGGCATAACAAGAAAGAAGCCTGGATCATGACTCTATTATTGCTCATTTTACTCTCTTTCTTCATTATGGCATCCTCCTTCTTCTTTCCTAGTTTTGATATGAGCGTCTTCTTAGGGATGCACTGCTTTCTGTTTCTGTAATGATTCCTCCTGTTGGCTTACTTACTGGAGTTTTTGGGGGTAGGTTACATATCAGGTTAATTTAACCCTTCCACTCAGATGCAAAGCTTAGTCCCTTTTGAGACTGTGAATTTGAGTTCACTTTTCTTTACTAAGTCTGTCTGTCTCTGGTAACATATCTGGTGGTATACCCAGCCCACATTGCCCAAACTTCTCTGAATTAGAGAAATCTTGCCTAGTTATCACATCAGGTGCCAAATTAGGTACTAAAGCTACTAGTTAGAACACTTGACTAAAAGAGTTTGTATTTCTACCTGGGTTACAGCGTATTTGGTTTTGACCCATATGCACACATTACTTTAGTATTCTGTTTACCGACAGTATTATACTTACATACATTGTGATTTAACTAACATTACTATACTCTCTTAGTCTGCTAAACATTCTATTTCTTTATAAATAGCACATTTAACTAGGTAAAAATGATTTCCATGGTTTCCACTCGTGAAATCTCACTGCCTTGAATGTGTGTAGTTTTCCCCATTGCAGAGAAGGCAATCAGGCCACACCTCTTCATTCTTCCCTCTTCCTGCCCGGCTCCTCCAATGCTGGAACCACAAATTAAACTGTGATCACCTGGGTGACAGTGAAGATGCCATTCCTCTGTGCCACAGGGTTAGACTTGTCTTCGGGTGCTTAGTATGTAAAATAATCAAAATGTATAGAAACCCATTGATTTTATCAATAGCCCACCAAAGTTCCAAAGAATTAGTTCAAACGGCACCTCAGTGGTGGTCACTGTAACTGACTGATTTTTAAAATCTGGGTGAGAGGCTGCCTTCTGATATTCAGGCATTGAGCACAGAAGTTATTGACTTCTGTCATTATTCTTGGCCGTTAATACCTTACTATGTTCTATACAATAGTTTTGTCCATTATTAGGCCCCTTCCCTCTTCATGACTATGTGTTATCACTAGGTTTATGAATGGTTTCGGCACTAATAATTGACATGCTTCTTCTCAGTACTTACTTCCCATGTACAAGAAATCATTTGTAACTCAAAGTATGGATAAGAAAGGGGATCATTTTGTTCAGTTCTGCATTCTATTTTGTTCAACTCTATATTTCCCCTTGTTCTACTCAAAGTATCATCTTCCAATTGTGCTTTTTTTAAATGTATCTTGATTTCCCAGAGGTCAACCACTTCTGGAGTTTCCTTACAGTTAGTCTGTCATGAGATAAAAGGCAATGCTTCCCCTTCTAACAAGACAGACACTGCGGTCTCAACTTCTAATTCTTCTCCTGAGAAAGGCAATCCATCCCAGTATTCTTTAGTGTTGATTGCTATATCTTCTCTTTCATTTCATCTTGTTCTTTTCCTGTAAATATTGGATGCATAGCACTCTCCTTCTGTTTACTGCTCCTGGTTTTTTTTAGATCAGCAGGGACATCATTAGTCTTCTGTTCAATGTTATCTTGCCCCTCAGTAAACACTACCTTGTTTTTTACTTTCCTTCTTTAAACTGGCTTCCCTCAGCATCCCCCTCTCAGTTTCTTTTTCTTCTCTAGCTTGTTCTCCATCCACAAAGGATTTGCATTCATTTTAAAAAATTTCCTTACATACAGACACCTGTGGCCTAGAGCCTTCTCTTATTTGAGGTTTCTGTCTTAAACTCACAGAAACAGGTTTATAACTCAGGCCACATGTTTTTTTTTTCATTCATCTACTACTGCACTAATGGAATCTTTCTTACTGTTATGTTTTTTCTTCTCAACACTCACCTGTTGTTTATTATTTTTTTATTTTCTGTTTTTCTGTCTTTCTGTCTTAGCTTAACAGAAAGTTTAGAATTCTGCATAGCTTAGGCATTTTATATAGTTTCTAACTTAACTCTTCATGAATAAACCCTCTCCATGACTGATTCATCCTGTTCAGTTCTGTTAGTTATTTTTATGTTCTGCTCATTAACACTTGTGGACTACATTATTTTTCTGTGACTATCATTTCCTTCTACTGGTTCTGCTGTTGTAGGCTGTTCTGTGTCAAAAGAGTATGCTGATATTTGTTTAAATGGCAAATGTTCTTCCTCTTTCTCTTGCCTTTCCAATTTTTGTACCTTTTGTACTTTATAACACCATTGCTTGAATTATTTGGATTAATACATTCTGTGGAATGTATCTGGTAGTGGCTCATCTCCTTTTCCAGGTTTGACAGAGGGGAAAATGAAATATATTTCATGCGCTGGTTCCTCTCCCTACAGAGATAAGATGGACTGTCCAAACGATTACCTTCGTCCCATTGCCTTTACAAATCTTTAATGTGAAGAAAGTTTTCCCAGTTATATCATATATGTTAAATTGAAACAACAACAAAATGAACTGCCATACACAGCATTTCTTCTCAATGAATAATGAGCTATTATCCCCAATCCTCTTGAATACTGACTACTCACAATTTCTTAGTAAGGATCTTCTTATTACATACATGCATACATACATACTGCTCTACTTTATAAGCATAATTTAGATGTGCGATTTTAACCACAGTTTCATTGCATACCAAGCACTCTACAAGTATACCAAAACCTTGAGTGACTCTGAGGTCAATTTTGAGCACCCATTTTCTTAAAGTAGCAGGGAAAGCTCTTTTAACTCTATCAGTAACTAAATTTGCTGTAATTTTATTTTTGGTATGTTGACTGTCAGGATATAAGCAGAAAAACTGGCTTTAAATTACATAACTGAGATCTTACCATTTTAAAAGGAGAAAATGACCAATGATGAACATTTTGAACTTGTTTCTTAAAGGTAATACTAGCTCAAGATAGCTGCTTTTTTACCTTAGTATCATAATCTTGATATTCAGTCACTTCTATATCCCTCACAACCTTTAACAGTTTTCCAGTTTGCTAGGTTGAAAGGAATCTTGTACAGTCATTCCAGTCCCATCCCTCCTCATGGGTAGCTCATTCAGTGGCTATGAAGCATGCCTTGAGATCTTCGTCTCTAGTTAGTTATTTCAGACTTGGAACTGTCTTCTACATGGCCATAAACATGGCTACAGCCCATGAGTTACACCGGCAAAATCTTTTGCAGCAGTTGCTCTTCTCTCTTCATTTTGGCAGAAAACATACATGACAGTGCAAATTTCTCAAGTATGGATAAAATTTGCTCAGACTTTAGCTAGCCATAGGTACACTTAGGTCATTATTGTAACAGAAATTTGTTTGCTATATGTGCCTGCTACACTCACCACTATGGCTTCAATTTAAAGGTACCAAAGAAACATTAAACATAAAATATTTTTTTTTTATTAAAATAGACATCAAACTAAAAATGCAGTGGTATAAACTCTTCTTCAGGACATGAGGAAAATAACACAGAAACTCTGTAGTCTTTAATAACAGTGCAAGATTAGTCTTAAAACCCACCCCTACCACCCACTCCCCTCCCCTTCCCCCTCTCTTCATATTTTCATAACTGAAAGACCTATATGTTATTGAGGAGATGGTGTGAAATAGCCTGGTGGGAGAATGAAAAGTACAGTATCAATCTGCAATTACAGTACACTGTACTGGAGTTACTGGTAGTTATTTGCTAGCAATTATAAAAATATGACATATTTTCATATGTACTTAATATTTCTAAAACTGGGTGACTTACAACTATTGAATGGTATCATATGAAACCTTAGATGATGTTGAAGAAAACTGCTATTAATATTTGCACTCTATTCAGCACATCTGCTGCAAATCTTGAGAGACACTCAGGGTTATTTATATCGCTAATTATACAAATAAAATAATTCTTCAGATTTCTGCAAATATTTCAGTAAGGATGCACATAGAAAGGCATTTTTCTGCTGTGTGAAAGCTTATGTCTGACTAACAATATTAAGTTAACAAAATCCATTTGGGTTTTACAGTTTCCAAGATATGACAATTTATTTGTGAAACTTTAGAGAAAAATGTAATTTCAGGGTTTTATGCATAATAATATAATATAACACTGATGTAAAAATGTTACAGTAATGGTTATTATCACTGCAAAGTAGACTCTTTACTGACAACATTGCTGTTTACACTAACGTAATCACTTTTATTGTTCACAAAATATTTACATTTCTTTGTGTTATGTTTTTTTTTTTAAATGATTTCCCAGAAAATGCTTGGAGTGTAAAGGTGTCTGCAGGATGCTAGAGGTGTGCCATTCCATATCACACAAGTGTTAATGAGTTAACCACTACAGAGATCTAATTTGTTCTTGAAGTATACAACATTTTGTAGACATGGCATTAATTGCAATTAAATAAATAAATATATAAATATGCAAACACACATACATACATCATTTCTGACATATCATATTACATCTATGCAAAACTACTTAAATAACATCAATGTTAACACCTCATACAGTGAGACATTAC